>NC_137030.1:22897800-22932800 GCF_032717465.1 Coenobita brevimanus | reverse complement strand
CTGTATAGTAGTCCCAGTTTTTTAGAGGCTTCTTTGGCAATGGATCTAACATGGGGTGTCCGGGTTAAGTTAGTATTTAGTGTTACACCGAGAATGTCAATACTAGAGGAAGTGGGAATATTTACCGTACATTTTTAAAAATTGTGTGGGAGTCGGATGGATTCTATCGGTTAGAAAATTGAATTATTAGAACATTCTGACGAATAGGACATAGCATACTTAACCTATCAATGAGTAATGAACTATAGGGTTTGATTTAAGAAGCAAATTATGACAAATCATAATCTAGGTAAAACTTATACAGGCGTCATCATTCAAAAATACCATTTTTTCTAATGCCAAAAACACATAGACAGTCTAGATCATTATAGGCCTAAGTGTGGAGCCAGTAGAGCGTAGCACCGAAAAACCGAAATGGCAGGTATCCCTAATGTTAAAAGAATATTCATATCTTCTATTGCTCTGATATTTCACTAGGGTTTTGTTTCTCTACCTTTAGTAACAGGCTATCCATACAGGCATCCCTTAGCCAAATGAATTGGTTGAATTGACGTCTGCTGCAATTCCTCAATACCCAGAAACGTAACCATGGATTCTTATGGAGGCTGCAGGCATACAAAATGCAAAAAAAAAAAAAAAAAAAATCCTAAGAGATATATAACATGTTTTAACACAAAGAAAAAAATAACCACCTTCGCTTCTTCTCCGATTGTAAACAATGAACGTTCTCTAGCATTCGATAGGCATAAAATCATAATAATAATAATTGATTGTCTTGTAAGTCTCTTATAGAGGAAATTAACCAGTAATAAAACCACTGTTTTATCAAATAATCATTCGGGTGACCAATTATCCAAAATATCAAAGAGGTGCCAAAATACAGCATTCGACTTTGTTCGATGAGTTTGGGAGAGTGTGTATGAAGCGGAATCTAAAGGTGAATGTAGGGAAGAGTAAAGTTATGGTCTTCGAGAGAAGTGAAGTCAGTGAATGTACAGTGAGGCTGGATGAAGAGGAAATGGAAAATGTGAGTGCATTTAAGTATTTGGGTAGTGTGATGAGGAAGGATGGAAGTTTGGAGGGTGAAGTGCTTGAAAGGGTGCAACAAAGAAGAAAGGTTGCTGGTTCCTTGAAAGCAATGATGAGAAACAGGGAAGTGAACATGGAAGTGAAAAAGTTACTTCATGACGGTATTGTGATACCAACTCTAACGTATGGAAAGGAAGCTAGGACCTTGTTGGAGGGCCAGAAGTCAAGAGTGAGAGCAATGGAATTGAGTTGTGGAGTCACACAGAAAGACAGACTGACAAATGAGGAAGTGAAGGAGCGTTGTGGTGTGGATGTGGATGTGATAGGAAACATTAGCAGAAACACACTGAGGTGGTTTGGCCATATGGAGAGTGAGAGACTGATGAGGAGAGTGTATGTGAGTGAGGTGGAAGGGGGGAGAGGGAGGGGGAGGCCAAGGATGAGATGGAGGGATGGAGTGGAGAGGTAGGCTATATGAGAGGGGGGAGGGGTGAACTGGGAGCTGGGCAGTAAAATGGCAGGAGACAGGGCGACATGGAGGCGATTTGTGTGTGGCCACCCCTTACGGGATCGGGGCGTCTAGCAGTAGATAAATAGATTGATAGACTCTGTATAAAACAAGCTAATGGTAACTAAAGAAAACCATCCCGAACGTAAGGACTGGGGTAACTATTTAATTTTCTACGAAATACTCTATTACATTTTGTGTTCTTTCATTACTAACCAGTGGCGTATCCAGGATTTTTGCCAGGGGGGGCAAACACTTCGAATATTTTCCCCAAATATCTGTCACCCCCAATTTTCCTATATTTGATGCTTTATGTCATCAGAAATAAATTCACATAATTACTGTCGCATTTGTTGCAATGTCTTAGAGAAAAACTATCATTTCCTCACATATTCACAGCTTTCTTGGAGTAACTTTAAGTAAATAGCTAATAATCCTTTCAGAGTAGAGTATGTAAAAACAGTACATAATGTTACCAGAGGTCTCCTTTTTCATTAGTGAGCAAAAAGAAACACCAGCAATAATTTAGAAGACACTGGAGTTTCCACAGCAAAGACATCTCCTTAATTGTCACTAATATCATTGGTCATCATGGTCAGTCTCGTAGATGGTATTATTATCGATATATGCAGGCTAACTTCCGTCCACTCTACCTCAAAACAATTTTTGTTTTTCCTCGGTACTACAAATTTCTTGTGCACTTTTAGTACTGAAAAAAGCACTGTCAAACTATACTCTTAGCGCATCATTTAACTGTTGTTTTTATTCATCTGTACATATAAGGAAGTACAGCTATTTTGCGTAATAACCTACGAAATTATGATGAAATATACCACGCATCCGCATAGCACCTACCATACGAGAGGCAGTGGCGTCCATACTACCTGTTTATATTAGGAAATAAACCCTGTATTTTGATTGGCTGCTGGAAGAAGAATGGTGGAATGGATGGGCCAATGAAAACTCGAGATCTGGCGTGAGTGTCCCGAACACACACTTTCCCACATTCGTGATAATATCGCTATTTTTCTATTTTCCTTTGCAGTTCTCTCTCTCTCTCTCTCTCTCTCTCTGGGAGCGCGGTTGCTCAGAGGTAGGGTGTCGGGCTCGTCATCGTGCGGTTGTGAGTTCACGCCCCGCCCGGTGGCTGCTGTGCTGGAAGGGGTAGCGTTCTCCTGTGACCCTAGCAAGGCTATATGATCTGATGAGGTCTAGCTCGGGGATTATTCCCCCTTCTCTCTCTCTCTCTCTCTCTCTCTCTCCACTTAGCACATATATGTAATTAAAATTCGCTACCGCACCTGCCCCCAGTCTGATATTCTGTTTTGTACTACTGCTGTGGTGGTAGCCAATAGAAATTCTGTTTTCCACTACTTATTCCTTTAGTTTGATTGTCATTGGCTCAGGCATCAGGGGTGGTGCATACTTCAAGCCTGACCTAAGTAAATACATCTGGTGGGATTAACCTCTCCTAATCCTTGACTCCTCTCTTAATCCTTGACTCAGTGACCACTCGACCTTCCCCGCTCAGCAGGGAATGATTTTCACATCACCTGTACTGTACTGTATAGAAAGGATTTTTCCATTAAGGAAAAAAAGAAAAATGGCGTAAAGGTATTCATCCTGAAAATTCTTACCCAGAAAAGTGGGGGGGACAAAAGATACTCTGTCCCCCAGGCTCCAAAAAGCGGGGGACGTGGACAAAAGATACTCTGTCCCCCAGGCTCCAAAAAGCGGGGGGACACGTCCCCTTGTCCCCCCCCTAAACGAGGCCCCTGGCACACATATTTATATCTACTTACCTTCTAAAATGTAGTCTGAGGTGATTAAAATGGCTTCATGCAGTCTTCAAAAATACTGCTTGTTTCAGCTGTTTGTAACAATAATTGTGCTGTGTTTGTTTGCAATTGGCTACACGGTGAGTGGATAAGACTGCAGGGTGAGTGGATATGGCTGCAGGGTGAGAGGATGTGGCTGAGGGGACAGGAAGGCCATTTTTACACCTCATCAGGATGCCAGTGCAAAACATCATTAGAGCTCTAATACAGTATTAACCACATAATCTAAGGTGATAGGGGAAATTGTTAAGTTATAACTGGTCATTTTTTCTCAAAGGTTTTATAATATTTAGTCTAGTTTTCAATTTCAAAGGAAATTATTGTTCCCACATATATATTTTTGGAAATAGATAATGTTGTTTAATATACTTGTGGTAAAATTAGGAAAACTGTATTGTCATATCAGAACTATGAAAAAAATTCCTTTCAGCATTTCCCCAAAATTTTCCCAGGGGTGGCAAACTGCCCCTCCTGCCCCCCCAGTGGCTACGTGTATGTTACCAACATAGCCTAATGATTTAATTATCAAATTCTTTTCATGATGACTGAGTTTATGTTTAGGTAATATATTTAATTATACTATTTATTGTTGTTCAATATGAGGTTTGCTTAAGTAATATTGAGGAGATCTCCCTAAAAGGGCCCTAGGGGACCCTTTTTTGCCTGAAGGCCATACAGTTGACGCACGTGCGTCCAGTGCGTCCACCTGGGGGCGCCCTGATTGACCTTAACCCCACTGGGGAGATTTGGAATTTTTTGATAAATCGGAATTAACTCTTAGGAGTCAGTTCGCCAAGTTTTATTTTCAGACAAGGCCGTGCACATGGGGGGAGGGGGAGGTTATTCCCCCCATTTGGGTTCACTGTGGCCTTTGTTAACCCCATGAACATAAGATGTTTTGTACACTTAATAAAAAATCTGGAGGTAACAAGAACAGATCAAGACATCACAGTAAACGGTAAATGAAATGCAGAAATTCCTTTCAGGACACATGTTTTGATCTGTTATGCTATTAATTCCTTGGACATGTGTTAATTCCTGAGTAAATTGCATAAAAATTGTACTGGTATATCAGTCATCTACTGTTATATGTAAAGCAATTTAGTGTGTTAGTTGTTAGGGCAAAGTTGTGATATTCATAAATACCCCCCATATTTGTAACAGAGGCTCACCCTCCCTGAATTACCCTAACATCCAAGGTGTTCTGTCCACTGCTATCCATATTACTTTCGCCTCCAAGGTTCTGTAGGGTTCAGTATGTAAATTACTCTGAGTCTGAACCCTTTCAGTACTATAGTCAGTTTCAGTACCTAAGTTTACCTTATTGCATTACTTAGTTTAGTGTGTAATTAAGGAGCTCCGATCGGATTGACCCTGTGCAGGTTTACATCCAAGGCATGGTTGGGGTTTATTGTTCACGTAATGCCACTCAGGGATGAGTGAGGCTGGTCACGTACATCTTTAGTGTCAGAACCACCTTGCCTAGCCCAGGGCTCTTATGCTTCTCATGGGACAACACAGGGTTAGATGATGAATGAATGAGTGAATGAATGAAATAAAGTGAGTAAACCATGTTATGACTGTTTTTCAACCTCTCCCCTACCAAAACTCATGAGCCTGGACCTGTCAGATTACTTGATCATTTCCCGTTGAAATCTCCAGTAGACATGCCCACCTTGTCTCGTTCACTGAAAATACTGATATGACTCTTTACGCCACCGCACGCAAAGTTTTTTTTTTTTTTTTTTTTTTTTTTTTAATCAGCAATGGCCTATGCCAGGACACTTAACCTGGGCCCTTCAGATTCCTTCTGCAGCCTCCGGTTCTCCTGGAATCGTAGCGAGACTCTGAGGCAGGACTAATAATAATCATCATCACCCAGTCCTGTGTTGCCCAATGAAGGGTAGGAGCTCGGGCCAAGGCAAGTTGGTCCTGACATTTAGGATGAAAATGACCAGCCTCGCTCATCCCTGAGTAGCATTACGAGGGCAATAAACCCCAACCATCCCTTGGATATAAACCTGCCCAAGCTTAATCCGACTGGAGTACCTTGATTACCCACAAAACCACCAGGCGTCATAATTTGGTAGTATGGTTACTACCCAGCCTGTTAAATGGTTTTCTGGTGAACAGGAAACAATTTGGATTGTCATTCAGTGTAGAATCACCCGCAGAAAGTAAGAAGAGGAAAGAGAGACAGAAGAAAAAGAAACGAATGAAGGAAGGAAAAGAGGAATGGGCAGTCACCCGAGAGCAGCACTACATTGAGTGAGTGGATGGTGAACGTCCCACCTAACAATGAATAATGATAGTAATACCAGCAAAAACAATAGTCTCCACCTATGTGATAGGTGGAGACTACTATTACTACTACTACTACTACCCCTACTACTACTACTACTACTACTACTATTACTACTAGTACTACTACTACAATCCCTACTACTACTACTTATGCTACTATAACTACTACTGCTACTACTACTACTACTACTACTACTACTACTACTAATAATAATAATAATAATAATAACAGTAGTAGTAGTAGTAGTAGTAGTAGTAGTAGTTGTAGTAGTAGTAGTAGTAGTAGTGGTAGTAGTCGTTATTCATATGACTAATGAATGCGAGTATACAGCTTTAAAAATGATGCCATTTGGGAAGTATAACGATAAAGAATACTCACATTGCTACAATAATGGTAATTACTGTAATAACGAAATGGTAGTATTAGTAACATTACCCTAGTATAATATATGATAAGAGTAATTAACAGTAGGGTTGACTCTATCAACTTTAAACGGCAGCAATAATACTGGCAAATAATGACGGTAGTTACAGGGGGATTTTGCGATGGCAGTAATGGCGGTGGTGGTGATGGCAGTGGCAATGGTGATAACATTTGCTGATGGCGGTGGTAATGTTGGCAGCGATGACGGAACTGACGCAAAGAGAGGTAGTGGTGGTGGTAATGGTGGTAGGGTTGTTGGTAGGCTATTGGTAGTAGTGGTGGTTTTAGGGATAGTGGTAGCGATGGTGGTCGGGGTGGCAGTAGCGATGGTAGTGATGATAACAATTATGATGGAAGTGATGGTGTTACTTATAATGGTAATGACGGCAGGTACAAAGGTAGTGATGGTGATAATGATGTATGGTGGTGATAGGGGCAGTGCTGGTGATGGTAGTGGTGATATCGGTGCTGATGGCAAGGATATTGGTAGGCTGCTGGTGTTGATAATGGTAGTGATGGTGGTAGGGATGACACGGATGATGGTAGTGATCACAAGGTGGTAGTTGCCATGGTGGTAGTGATGGTGTTAGAGGTGGTAGTAGGGATGGTTGACGTGATATCAGTGACAGTGGTGATAGGGAGGGTGGTAGAAATGCTGGATGGGATGGAGGCAAATGTCAGTCATGTCAGGTGATGTCAGTAGTGGCAGACACGGTGGCACAGATAGATGGCAGACGTGATGATGGTTGTGTCAGGTATGGTGATGCCAGCTGGCAAACAGCAGCGACAGATAAGGTGATGGCTGCGTTAAGTGGCAGGCGTGGTGATGACAGATTGTGTAGTAATGGCAGATAGCATAATGATGAAAGGTGGTTGCAAATGGCTGTAGCAGATGTAGTTATGACAATACGGAATGACAGCAAGACTCGGCAGGTGTGATGACGGCAGATGGTTTAGTGATGACAGACTGCATAGTGGTGGGAGACGGGATCAGATGGTGTAAGTGGCAAATATAGTAGTGGCAGGTGAGGTAGTGATGGCAGGAGGTTGCGGATGTTAGTGTTAGATGGCAAACATGATAACGACGACGCCAGGTGTAGTGAAGGCAGGGAGTAGCAGTAGCAGCAAACGTTGTGATGGCAGATGGTGACAAATAGCGTGGTTATGGCAGAAGTCGTGATGGCAGTAATGGCAGACGTGTTGATTTTAGTACCGATAGTCGTATGTATGGCCGGTGTAATTATGGCAAACGCTTTCATATCAGATGGCAGGAGCGGCAGACGTGGTGATGACATACGTGATGATGGGAGACCGAGGACATGTGGTAAGAGGTAGATGGCAGTAGCGGTAGACGTGGTGATGACATACGTGATGATGGCAGACTGAGGATATGTGGTAAGTGGCAGATGGCAGTAGCGGTAGACGTCCCCAGGTATATGTTTGTCTGGCGCCCCGTCTGATATGCTAATTGGGCGTCAGTAGGCTTTAATGAGCCTGAATGCTGGATTAGGGCTTTTGTTATCATTGTACTCCACACGCCTGCCTCCACACCTGTCACACACCTGCCTCCACACCTGTCACACCTGCATCCGCACCTGTCACACACCTGCATCCACACCTGTCACACACCTGCATCCACACCTGTCACACCTGCATCCACATCTGTTACACACTTGCCTCCACACATGTCACACACTTGCCTCCACACTTGTCACACACCTGCCTCCACATCTGTCACATACCTGAATCCACACATGTCACACACTTGCCTCCACATCTGTCACACACCTACCTCCATACTTGTCACACACCTGCCTCTACACCTGTCATTCACCTTCCTCCACACCTGTCATACACCTGCCTTCACATCTGTAACACACCTGCCTCCACACTTGTCACACCTGCCTCCACACCTATCATGCACCTGCCTTCACACCTGTCACACACCTGCCTCCACATCTGTTACACACTTGCCCCCACTTCTATAACACACCTGCCTCCACAACTGTAACACACCTTTCTCCCCACCTGTCACCATCTCTTCACACATTTGCCAAGCATTTATTCCTCCCTCCCACATTCGACACCAACAGCACACATCTGTCTCCTCTCTCCTGCACACTTTTCACCTCCATCACACACACCTGTCACCTCCATTCATATACTTGTCACCCATCCTCACACACCTGCAACACACCTGCAAGGGTCCCCATACACCTGCTCGATCTCCCCAACACTCGTCATCAACGCCTCACACCTTTCACTACCCGCGACACATCTGTCACTAACCACCACACATCTTTCTCCACAATCACATACACTTGTCACGACACACACACACACACACACACACACATATATATATATATATATATATATATATATATATATATATATATATATATATATATATATATATATATATATATATATATATATATATATATATACATATATATACACACACACACACACACTCATGCCACTACATCCACAATCACCACATTGGTCGTTACCATCATGATGTGTTACCACCACTCCATACCGTACTCCACCCCCACACACCACTGATAATCACCACACAGCACCAACAACCACTACACACCAGAAACCACCATCACTGAACACTGAAACCACGACCACATACCACATACAGTACTACTACCACAACACACCACTCACTATCACCACACATCAGTCACCACCACCACACATTATCAACCACCACCAGATCTCACTCACTGTTACCACGCACCACTCACCACCGTCACACCTCGCTCACAATCACCACATATCATCATCCATTAAAACACTTACCACACTATCACAGCACACCAAGCATTACACCTTGCTCACTATCACCACACACCATCAACCTCCAGCACACCTCACCAGTTATCACCACACACCATTAACCACCAACACTTCGCTCTCTATCTCTGCCCACCACCAACCATCACTACACAGCACCTACTATCACCATGTGCCACTCACCACAACAAAACAGTATTTACCGTTAGCACAGACCATTCACTATCAGCACACACCATTCCCAGTCACACACTTGTTATCATCATAAACACACTCCCACCCCCACCCACCCACCCCACAACCCTCACACACACACCTGTCACCACACACACACACACACACACACACACACACACACACACACACACACACCTGTCACCACTGCAATCACACCACATACCTGTTACCACCACCACCACACACGTTTCACCATCACTACACCTCTCACTCCATCTTTACGTGACCTATAGTACACACCTGTCTTCACCGCCACCATACACTTGCCACCACCGTCACTTTACACCACTGCATCACACATCGCCACCATTACTTACACACCTTGCACCATCACCACGCACCTTTCATCACCTCTGTCATAAATTTTCCATTGCCAACACCACCGCACACCTTTCGATAACACCACCACTACAACTGCACCTGTAACCACTGCCGCACCTAATAACCACAATCATGCACAGTCATCACCACACACACACACACACACACACACACACACACACTTACTACACTTACTACACTTCCTTCACACACCTGTAGTTAATACCAAGTATCTACCATCTTCCCTTCATCTTAGCTATATCTCACACACCTGTCAGAGATCCCACACACCTGCTTCTCTAGACACCTGTCAGCACCAGTACTACACCTCCCATCCATCACAGGGACTGAGAAGAATAAAAATCAAACGACTATTTAAATCTCTCTCTCTCTCTCTCTCTCTCTCTCTCTCTCTCTCTCTCTATGCATTGCCACCCACACCATTCGCTTCCATCCCATCTGCTCTCAACGATTTCCTTCCTTCTCTGCTCTCTTCAGTAGCAGTCTCCCTATTTTTCTCCCCTTCCTTTTCCCTAGTTTACTTCGCCACTTCTTTGCCTCTTTTCTTTCCTCCTCCCGGCTTACTTTTATATAGTTTTCTCTCGCTTGTTTTTGCCTTGTCTCTTTCTCTCTTTTACTTTCCCTCATTTCGAGATGACGTCAGACTTTTTTTTTTTTACTGCTCCTTAACGATTTTATTCACCTTGGGAATCACCTCTCCTGAATGGTATAATGAAAGCTACATCTAACCTCTCCTGCTCGACAAATATCACCGAAGCATACTTGATTCCATCAATACGCCTAAGTAAACGCCTACGTATTTTTGCGTCATTCTAGCTACCTTCAGACTATTCTGTCCGCCTCAGGAGAGACTTCACACTAAAATGATTAGATACAGTTTCGTCAAAACCCTCTGCCTCTGGGGATTTTGTTCAGCTCAGGAGAGACTTTTCCTTAACTCTTCCAACACCAGAAGTCTTCCTTAAACTCTGCTGAATCAAATGAAGCAGTAAAAACATGATTAAAAGCGGCATCGGAGTGAAGTTGCTAAATCTTGTTAAGGCCAGAAGAAAAAAAACGTATTGATACGAAATGGTTTAAATCGCCAACTTGTTCTTTTCACCAGATGTCAAGGTTGGCATGGGTAGCTCGCAGGGTACCTACCCACTTACCCGCCCTGGCAAGGTTTTTTTGTTTAAAGAACCCGGGCGGGTAATTTAAAAAATTAATAATAGTAAATAAATACATTAATTGTTTAATTAATCAATAATATACATATACATAAATACATACATACACAAATTTAAAGGCAGAAAGCTCCACACAAAGTGCGGATCCAGTCTCATGTCCTAATGGCGGCGCTGCAGGAAGCCCTATTCAGAGCTGCCTCACCTGTCAGGTTTTAAATTCAAGATCAGATCGTATAGTCTGATCCCACGTCTTTCTAGGTCTATCCCTTGGTGCAGCTCCCTCCATGTTCATCGACTTGCATCTTTTCACCCAGCTTAGTTCATCTATCCTCTCCACACGCCCAAACTAACCAAGACTGCTTGTGCGCATCTCATCGTTGATACTCTTGATACCTAACCGGCTCCTCAGTTCTTCATTCGATATTCTATCTTGCAGTTTGGCCCCACACATCCATCTCACCATTCTCATCTCGTTACGTTCCATTCTGCTGATATCATCTGCTTTGACAGTCCACGTTTATGAGGCATATGTCATTGCACTTCTAACACATGAAGCGTCCACCTTTCCTTCCAGCGGGAGTGGGAGTCTTCCCATGGTTAAAATTGGCAGCAGTTCTCTGAACTTTCCTCAGCCACATCTGATTCTGGTTATAGTGGCGGCCTCGGCCCCACCACCGGAAATGACGGTACCTTTCAAGTAGCAAAACTTGTCCACCATCTCCAGTGTCTCATTGCCAAAGTTCACACTCTTAAACCAGTCATTCATTACAAACTCACCCCTGAATACTCTACAAACAAATTATCAACTTAATTAATTAACTAAAAATAAAAAGTAGTGGTCCAACTTACGCAAATAATACTTACATTTTCTATTTACAAATTTAATTTAAAAATTCAAAAAAACACTGTAAATGAATATAAAAAAAGAAAATTGCACCAATTAAGAGTGACTTTATATTACACACACTCAGAACAATTTGTTGAATGCTGATTCTTCAGTATTTTCTTGCCATGAAATTGCAAAAATTGCAAAATATGCTGTGTTTGTGTATCTTAATAGGTAATCACTGTACAGTGCATCTTAATATTTTAAGGCTCTGTAGTACTGCTAATCCATTATTTCATTTTTTTATAATACTCTATAAAAACTTACAACACAAAGCACACTGGAATTTTATTTTAAGATCTGTAAATTAATATTAGGGTGTGTTTTGCAATAAACAGAGTATACTGATATTCATGACTGTTATACTTAATGTAACGCACTCGTATATTCATCGTTGAAGCTTAACAACTGATTTGAGCAGTACAGTACATAGTTAGTCCATTATTTCCATATGGTACAATCAAATACTGTGTAGAAAAATAAAGCAAAGTGAAATGTTAAATTTAGTAGCTGTGAATTAATACTGACAATAATTTTAAAAAACATTCATTTCACTTAAAAACTCTTAAACAAAATAAATAGGCTACAGTAGATTGTAGCATATGCTTGCAATTTTGGATTCATAAAATTAGGAAGCATGGGATTTAAAAAGCTCTAACAATGCACACGGGTGAGTCCTGATACCTTGAATAAGAAGCTATGAGTAATTTAGTATCATTATCAATGATTAATTAATGGGTCTATTAAATAAAATGGTCTGCGCACATTAATTAAAAATAAATAAAATTAAATATAGCTGGCCAACTTACACAAATAAAACATAATCTGTTATAAAATATATTTTGTACAGTACTGTATATCGGTTAAAAGAAATAAAAAAAAAATACTATAAAAAATCTTAAGGCTTGTAAAAATCCTGGGTTTTACCCAGGTTTTGTTCTAAAAAAAACATTTTTATATATAACCATTTTTTTTTTTATCCAACAGGGTTCATTCCCAACCCCGTCAGATGTACAGCCATGAGCAAGATCTCGCCGACATTCCCCTGCCAGCGTTTTGTCCTTCCTTCCATAGTCCTCATTCCTCCACAATGACAGAAAGCATCCTTCCTCTAATACTCTTTTGGTGTGTGCTTCATGCTGTTATCACTTAAAAATAGTTCAGATAACACTTTCCACTGCCTCGGCATGTAAAGAAGTGTCGGTGAACCATTGCTCATGGCTGTACGTTCACCAGCATTTAACTCTTTGCCATATCGAACTTCTCTTCCCTTAAGAAATTCGCCCAATATAATCTTAAGCTGTCCAGTTCGGTTATGTGTTTTCTATTTTTATTGCTGCCAGACGATTTATTCAAAGCTCTTGTCGGTGAAGATTTTAATGAACCTCTTCCGTTGGTGGTTCTTCTAAAGATTAATAAAATCGTCAGGTGGTAACACATGTAAAATGAAAACTCCGGCGTGGAACCGAAAGTTGTTAAAAATACGTCAAGGGAATCTCTTAAAGCGAAAGGATTAAGCAAGATCTCTTGCAACTCCTTTGCTACTGTCATTTCCCCACAACTGAGCAAATGGTTTTAGCCTGAATATATAACCTCAGTGCATCTCTATCCGCAAAAAGTGCTAAGACCTTCATCCTTGCTTCAGTAGGAACATCTACAAGGAATTTCACCTAGAGAAGCCAAAGAAATGAAAGTAATGACTAAGTTTTGTCAGAGATTACTTGGAATCCCATTGCCACGGAACAGTCTTCTTAGCCGCATCTTTGGACACCTCATACACCATGCTACAATACAGTCACAGACAGAAACCAGTTCAAGAGGTATAGACTTGTAGGTCCTAGACAGTTTTCCATCACAGGCTCTTAAATTTATCGATGTACTGTACAGAGTTTCATATTTCATTGTTTCGAACCGGGCGTGAAAGCGAAATTAAATAGTTAAGATTCGAAAGGATAAAAGCTTGTCTAATATCTACGCTGATCTGTAATCACGTTTTGTTGTGAGCATTACTTAGCAGAGAGATCGACAATTTTAAAAGAATTGGACATTCAGTACTTTGTTGAAACATTTGCTGCAAACAAGAATTGGAAAATGCATATAGTATGAAGCCGCATTGATAAAATTGTTATCTGAGAATTTTAATATTTTCAGTCTGTTGAGTGTTGTAGGTAAGGTGTATGGCAGAGTGTTAATTAAGAGAGTCAGAGAGGGTATAGAAGGAGTGACTGGTAATGAGCAGTGTGGCCTTAGAAGAGGGAGGAGATACATGGATCAGGTGTTTGCTGTGAGACAGGTGTGTGAAAAGTATTTACGGAAAGGTATGGATGTGTTTTGGGAATTTATGGATTTAGAGAAAGCGTATGATAGAATTGATAGGGAGGATTTGTGGACAATTCTGAGATTGTATGGACTTGATGGTAGGTTGCTAAAAAGAGTGAAAAGTTATTATGTAAATAGTAGAGCGTGTGTAAGAGTGGGAAGTACTGTGAGTGATTGGTTTCTCGTGAGAGTGGGGCTGCGGCAGGGATTTGTGAGGTCCCCGTGGTTGTGTAATTTTTATATAGATGGTGTTGTAAGGGAGGTGAATGCAAGAGGTGGTTTGAGTCTGGTGAGTGCTTATGGTAGAGAGTGGAATCTGAATCAGCTGCTGTTTGCGGATGATACAGCACTGGTGGCTGATTCAGAGGAGAGATTGAGACAGTTGATGGAGGAGTTTGGAAGGGTGCGTGAAAGGAGGAAACTGAGAGTAAATGAGAATAAGAGTAAAGTGATGAATTGTACGAGGTTGGCAGATGGTAGGAGGATGAATATCATGTAGTTCTGAATGGTGAGTTTCTTGAGGAGGTAGAGTGTTTAAAGTATTTAGGGTCACATTGTGCTGTGGATGGAAGAATAAATGTGAAGTGGAGTTTAGAATGAATGAAGTAGGAAAGATGCTGGGAGGAATGAAAATAGTGTTTATATGTCGGTCTCATAGAATAGATGTAAAAAGAAGGCTGTATGAGGGTGTTGTGGTACCGACTGTGATACATGGGGCTGAAACATGGAATATGGGTGAAGCAGAGGGGAAAACTTTGAATGTATGGAGATGAGGTGTCTGAAGAGTACGTGTGGAGTGAAGCGTATGGATCGAGTGAGAAATGATGAAGTGCGAAGGAGAACTAGAGTTTTGTGGGAGATGGCTGATCGAGTTGAGCAGGGGGTGTTGTGATGGTCTGGGCATATGGAGAGATTGGATGATGAGCCGTTGGTGAAAAAGATAACTGGATCAGATGTGAGAGGTGTAAGGCTGAGAGGAGGACCATGAATAGGATGAACTGACAGTGTGATGAGAGCGCTGGATGTGAGAGGAATGTCTGTTAAGCAAGGAAGAGTGGCTGCTTATGATAGGAATGATTGGAGAGAAATTGTGAGTGAGTAAATGGTAACGCAGCCCCGAACGGATATTCTCCTGCATTTCATCTGATCAGTTGATCAGGTCAGGTGCAGGTAATGGGATGGGTCCATTATGATGTGGCAGGGGTAAACCAGCTCTGCTGTCAAGCCCTGCTGCGGAATGTCACTGATTGCACTGTGAAGTTGACCCTCGTGCGATGTGGTGTGGTAAGGATCTGTCCCTTCTCCCCTTGGGACTAAGATGCGAACTAATGTGTTTGAGTGGATGAGTAAATTGAGAGTGTGTCGTCCTCTCTCGGCTACCTCCCTTTCTTTGGGGGAACCAGCCTAGCTATAGAGATAGAATGATAGATAATTGCTAATTGTTGTTGTTTTTTATGTAAGAAAGAAGGAACCACAGGCCAGAAGTCTGCGAGCCGTTCCTTCCAAGAGAAAAAGAAAAACAACACAAAAGAGAGCCAAATTTAAGATCCAATCATATCGATATGTCTGGACTCACTGGGCTTGAAAGACTGGCGATCATAGGAAGCAGGAAATACTGACAGAGGGATACAGTTCCAGAGCTGACCTATTGCATAAATGAAGGACTGCGAGAACGGTTAACTCTTGCATTAAAGAGTTGGACAGAAAAGGGATGAGAGTTTGTTGCTAGACGGGTGCTTCGTACCATCGTAGAAGTGGAGGGATACAAGCAGACAGTTCAGAGGAGCAGTGACCAATGAAGTAGTGATAGAAAAGAGATAAAAGATGCAACAGTGTGGCGAAGAGACAGAAGTTGAAGGGAGCCAGTAAGAGGAGGAGAGTCTCTGACTCAACCCTATTGAGAAGAGCTGTATGTGGGGAGCCTCCCCACACATGAGAGTTGTACTCTACACAGGGGTGAATAAAAACCGTGCATAAAGTCAACAACTGTGCAGGGGTAAAGAAGGTACGGAGTCGGCTTAGTACACCTTATCTCTTGGAAGCAGATTTTACAAGAGATGCAATATGTTCTTTCCAAGATATGTCCCGAGTGAATGAAACCCCAAGCATGTTCAAGGATGATGCAGGATTGAGCTGGATATTATTAAACATTAGTGGGTACTCCTGTGGAAGATTGTGTCAGGTTGACAGGTATAAAAACTGAGTTTGTGATGCATTAAAAACAAGAAGATTATTTTTACCCAAGTCAGAGATACAAGCCAAGTCAGACATTAGGTGTGCCATAGCCTCATCCCTTGCTTGTTGAAGTAACTGCTGAGATGTACGTTGTAGGAACCGAATGGAAAGGTGATGCGTGGAATCATCAGCGTACGAGTGGATAGGGTTAGACGTACAGCTAAGAGAGTCATTGATGAATAAAAGGAAGAGAGTTGGTGATAGGACAGAGCCCTGAGGAACACCCCTGTTGATAGATCTAGGAGAAGAACGATGGCCATCTACAACAGCGGCTATAGAACGACCAGAAAGGAAGCTATACATGAAGGCACAGATAGAAGGATAGAAACCGTAAGTGGACAGTTTGGAAATTAAAGATTTATGCCAGACTCGATCGAAAGCGTTTGAGATGTCGAGTGCAATGGCAAAGCTTTCGCCAAAGTCCCGAAAGGACTTGTTGTTGTTGTTGTGAGCACATTAGCAAAGTTCCTTATATATAAAGTTGTGGTTGATTGTTCGTTTATGGATTTTTTAAAATTTTCTGTTATTGCTATTTTAAGGATTTTCATGAAACCTTAATTAATCCTTTGTCAGTGGTTGTGCGAAGTTCAGTTAAATAGCAAGGGTGTCGCAAGAATAGAAAACAAAAGACGTCGGTGTAATAAAAGTGTTAAATAACATTTCCACAGACTCAGATAAATTTGTGTAAAACTAACAAGAAACTAAATCGGATTTAAAAAAAAAAAAGTGAATTGATTGAAGTTACACTATCAAGAACAAAGCAAGAATTACAAAAGTGATATATGCGCCAGGGACCTTGGTGTGCCATGGTGTATAATTATGGTGTGGGATTATTTTTTGTGGTGCGGTGTGAGAGGGTGGTATGGTGTGGTGTTGTGTGGTATGGTGTATTGTTGTGTGGTGTGATGTATGGTGTAGCTTTGATAATGTCGCAAAGTCCACGGCAATGAAACATCTAGATTCCTAAAAATAGCAACAGAGAGAGAGAGAGAGAGAGAGAGAGAGAGAGAGAGAAAGAGAGACAGAAGGCCGCTGCTAGAGCTGCCGCCGCATCTAAAACTGACAGAGTTAATATTTGCTTGCACGATTTTCAGTCCAGTGGGTAAAAAATGAATCACGACATGAACGCTGGAGAGCTCGGCATGTCACTAAATTTACTAATGAATTATGTCACATTATTACCCCTATCATCGCATAAAAGACCGCGCCAATTACAGTTGAATCACAGTGCGGTCCATTGGCTGCCTTTGTGGGTGTGGAGGGCTCGTTAGGGTGATGAGTGTGATGAATATGAGGCTTGTCAGTGTTGGGTGTGGGGCCCGGTGGGTGTGTTTGAGGGTGTCCGGGTTAATTTGTTCATGGATATCTGTCTCAGTGAACTTGCTCCTCTCTCTCTCTCTCTCTCTCTCTCTCTCTCTGTGTTACTCCCCTAGCAATATTTTTTTTTCCAGACTTTCGCAGTTCTTACCTCGACCTTTCTCTTTTACTTTTTACTGTCCTCTTTTCCACCATACCTCTCGAATTCGAATTCCTAACGCTCCTCTCCTCTCTCTCTCTCTCTCTCTCTCTCTCTCTCTCTCTCTCTCTCTCTCTCTCTCCAGTTCCAACCTTGACGTTTCTTACCGTTCTTTAGGGAATATGTTTTGCTTTTTCCGTTTCATTCTCTTTGTTTTCTTAGTTTTTCTTTGTTAATTTCTTTCTTTTTCTTTGGTGTTGACGTTTATGTTCTTGTTCTGCTAGTCATCGTTCCTTGCCACGGCCTCACGACTTTATTTTCTGCTCCGATTGGTATGGAACTTACTGTACCCATACGTGAGTCACCGTATATGCCTTTATTATACTAACATGGCCTAGATATTCATTTATTTGCAGCATATTCCACATAACTCTGTGTCATAAAAAGATAAGATTATGACTACAGCCTTTCCATAGCACTTACTCATGACTAGCAGCATATCACTGTGTTAATCTATTGCAATGGCTCTATAACATCCTTTTCACAGTACTTCCCCGTGAGTAGCACCATAGTCTCGTGTCAATCCTTTGTTGTGACTCTGCATTCCTTCCACAGCAGTTACTTGTGACCAGCACCATATTCTAGTGTTAAATTTTTGCTACAGCTCGACATTCAGGGCGGAGAGATAACCGTTTTAGACCAAGGTACGAGCAGAGTTAAACGAGTAGTGTTTCACGGCGCATTTCTCAGATATTCCATTTAGACACATTCAGTCCGGTGCCATATTTTTCGCTCTATTGTTGCCAATTTCAGATGACAGTACAAAGATTAGGCCACATCTCTCCTACTGAACAAAGTAATGAACATTGTATCTGACTCATCTATTTTTAACGATCGTTCGTAAGCCGATGATAATCGCCTGAATTTATAAAAAAGAACCATGAAAAAAATAGATGATGGAACTAAAAGGATTACTGTACAACAATTTTGGAGCCAAAACATGAAAATCGGAAAGCAGTGGGCCACCAAACGGTTGCAATGAAAACATGGAGGAAAAAAATGAGTAGGGGAAACAAGAGAAGGACTGTACTAATGTATACGGTATACCGTACACACACACACACACACACACACACACATATATGTGTATCACCAACTCTCTTCCTTTTATTGATCAATGACCTTCTAACCTGTACATCTAACCCTATCCACTCATACGCTAATGACTCCACCCTTCACCTTTCCATTCGGTTCCCGCAACGCCCATCTCAGCAGTTACTTCAACAAACAAGGGATGAGGCTATGGTACACCTAATGTCTGACCTGGCTCGTATTTCTGACTGGGGTAAAATAATCTTGTTGTTTTTAATGCATCTAAGACTCAGTTCTTACACCTCTCAACGCGTCAAAATCTTCCACAGGTATACCCACTAATGTTTAATAATATTCAGCTTAATCCTGCATCATCCTTGAACATGCCTGGGGTTTCATTTACTCGGGACTTCTCTTGGAAAGATCATATTACATCTCTTGTAAAATCTGCTTCCAAGAGATTGGGTATGCTAAGCCGACTCCGTTCTTCCTTTACCCCTGCACAATTGTTGACTTTATACAGGGGTTTTATCCACCCCTGTGTGGAGTACAACTCTCGTGTGTGGGGAGGCTCCCCACATACAGGTCTTCTCAATAGGGTGGAGTCAAAGGCTTTTCGTCTCATTAACTCCCCTCCTCTTACTGACTCCCTTCAACCTCTGTCTCTTCACCGCACTGTTGCATCTTTTATCTCTTTTCTATCCCTACTTTAATGGTCACTGCTCCTCTGAACTGTCTGCATGCATTTCTCCACCTCTACGACGGGCGCGTAGCACCCGTCTGGCAGCAAACTCTCATCCCTTTTCTGTCCAACTCTCTAATGCAAGAGTTAACCGTTACTCCCAGTCCTTCATTTATGCAACAGGTCAACTCTGGAACTGTCTCCCTCTGTCTGTATTTCCTGCTGCCTATGATCTCCAGTCTTTCAAACGTAGTGTGTCCAGGCATCTCGAAATGAACGGATCTTGAATTTGGCTCTCTCTTGTATTTTGTTTTTCTCTTGGAGGGAACTGTTATTGCGGGCTCATGGCCTTTGGTTCCTTCTTCCTCGCATATATATATATATATATATATATATATATATATATATATATATATAGATAGATAGATAGACCGATTAGAGAGAGAGAGAGAGAGAGAATATATATATATATATATATATATATATATATATATATATATATATACAGAATAATGTATATATATTATACATAGATAGATGGATAGATAGATAGAGAGATCTATCTATCGATTAGAGAGAGAGAGAGAGAGAGAGAGAAGCCTTAATAGTATGATCATACGTCAGCCTTTTCCCTCACATCCTCAATCCCCAGACTCATAACTAAAGGTCTCACTATTAGTACAATAATTTTTCACTGCCATCTGAAAGAGTAATAACTTTCTCTTCATTAATGTTGCAATGTATGATCCAATTAAAGAGTTCAGGTTCATGTTATTAGTTCAAAAATTAAGTTTGCAGCAACTTTTACTATGGTTTTGAATGTGGATTCCTGACTAAGGGGTGGGAGGCGAGTGAGAGGAGAGATGGAGTGAGGGGAGATGTGGAATAAGAGGAGAAGTTGAGTGAGGGAAAAGGTGGAATTAGTGGAGACCTGGAACTAAAGGAGACGTGGAATTAATGGAGAGATGGAGTGAGGGAGAGGTGGAGTAATGAGAAAGGTGGAGTGACGAGAGAGAAGGCATGGTTGGAGGGGTGGAGTGATGTGGAGCAGGAATGAAGGGAGAGATGGAGTGAGTGGAGAGGTAGCGTGAAGAGTGAGATGCTGTGAGGGGAGTGGTGGAGTGGAAGCGAGGTGGAATGAAGAATAGGAGGGGGGGTTGAGTGAGTGTGAGGGTACATAAGGAGTACGTAGGATTATGTAGGAAAAAATGATAACAGGAAGTCTGTTGGCTCATGGTGAGGTTATCTGTTAAGAAAAAAGGTTAATTCTACTAAGATCTGACCACTGTACAAGAGAAAAGGATGGAAGAGCACACTATTCCTTTAAACCAGTAGGAAAAAGTTAGAAAAAGACTTAATGATTGGTAGAATGAAGAAGCATGGAAATTTTTTTACGAGAGGCTGAAGAGGAATAACTTTGCACGGGGCAATACTGTATCTATTCTCAAGATCTACAAAAGAAGGGGCACAATCGCCGAATGTTCTCGTTAAGCAAAGGTCTCGTAGTCGTCAGCAACACTTCAATCTGGAAATAAACATTACTTACTCAGTGATAGCCTATAGTCTCAAAGGATTCGTCTAATCGATTTTTAAAAATATCAATAGTTTTTTTTCACAAATTACTCTTGTGGCTCGCCTATTCCATTGTTCCACTATGTTAATAATAGAGTAATTTTTCCCTCTTTCAGTGTTGCGTCTCTTTTTTAAAGCTGCATTCCATTATTTCTAGTCACAGTATCATTCTGTATCACAAAAACGTAATCATAGCTACTATCGTCATATTTGTTAAGAAATTTAACAAACTTGTATTAGATCTCCTATGAAGTGTTACTCTTTCAGAGAAAACATTTTTAGTTTCTTCAGTCGTTCTTCATAGGGTAAGTTTTGCAGCGATGGGATTATTTTTGTGACTGGGCTGTACTCTCTTGAGTCTGTCCTCATCCATTATAAGTTTTAGGGACCATTACTGCACACAGTATTTCAGATGTGGTATTATTGTTAACGAACAAACAATATTTCATCGGGAGTTTTATCATTAAACTTCCTTGCAATGCAGCTGAACATTTGCTTGCCTTGTTAGTGGCTGCTACACAGTTTCGTGGTTATTACTAACAGTAACTTCCGAATTCTTCTTCCTTTACTTTCATCAGTGGGGTAATGAATGTGTGATATTTATATTCAATGTTTTTGTCGCCAAGGTCCATTACCTTATATTTTTCTACATTACAAGTAAATTTCATCTGCCATTTTTCACTCTAACACATTAGCTAATCCAGGTCGTTTTGTATAGATTCACAATTTGCTTTCGTAATTACTTTGCCTTAAATCTTCGTGTCACCTGCATATTTTGATAATACAGATACGAATCCATATTTAAGATCATTGATATAGAAAGTGAAAAGAAATGGTCCTAGAACTGACCCTTGAGGAACTCCACGTACACTTTAAGCCAGTCTGATGATTAACCATTTATTACTACACACTGCTTGCGATTCGATAACCAATCACAAATTCATGAACATAATTTGTTAGTTCTTAGTTCTTCTAGTAGTCCAAGATGAGTGACCTTATCAAACATTGTCTGGAAATCTAGGTATATGATATTCGACGGCATTTTTGCGTCCCAGTTATCGTATATGAAAAAAATGCAAGCAGATTTTGTAGGCATGATCTATTCTTATGAAACCCATCCTGATTATCTGCTAGTTTATGCTTAGTAATCCTTAAACTTATGCTTATCTATTTAACCCGCCCCGTTCCTTCGACGTATGGGTACATTGCAACGTTTTGCATTTGCCAGTCCCGGCGACGTACCGGTACGTCGTGCAATTGCAAAGTGCATAATTTCCACAATTTTCAAATTTTGCGCTTGATTTTCGGTACGCATCCTCGCTTGACCTTCCCCTACCTGCCACCAAGCGGGGACACTCGGCGACCCCGTGCGACTCGCATTAACCCACTGCTCGTCCACTCACCTGTTAGGAACGGTCCTGCTCAGACATGGCTCTGTGAGGTCTCTCAGAGGTCGAAATTCATGCCACCTTGGATGCCTTTACAGGCGTTAGTGATTCCCCACTGGACGACGAGGTTCTTGACAAAGATTATGTGCAGCCAGAGGAGGAGGAAACCACCAGCAGTGATGAAGAAGTCCCGTCCCCCAGGAAGCGGCAGTACGTGACTTACCGTGCTGCTAGAGAGGGGCAGCCGGCCAAAAAACCACATGCAACATCCTATGCCCAGCCCCAACGTGATGTGGAACCCGAATTTGATGACGAGGACGAGGACGAGGACGGAGCCGTGGGACGTGCTGCCACGTGGTATGGACGTGAGGTGATTACTCATCGTGGCCCCGAGCGCACACCATGTCGGACGAGCAGGTATGGGCCTAGTATTTTGTTTGGGGAGGTAGGAAGTGCCGTGGAGGGAGTGGGGAGTGAAAGGGAAAGTGCAGGGAGGAGTATGGAAAGTGAGAGTGGTGTGAGTGAGTCATTGCTCTCCCTAGGTAGTGTGAGGCGGCGGGGTGTATCACGTGGGCGAGTGCGGGTGCGTTCTGTATCACGTGGGGTTGTAATGGAGGGGGAAGGTGGGGAGGAACCACTCCCAAGCACGTCTTATGCTCCCCAATATTCCCCAACTTCATCCCCACAGCCCCCTAATGTTCCTCAAGGCCATAAGGGTAAGGGAAAGGGAAAGGGTAAAGGCAGAGGGAAGAGGAGTGAGAGTGGGGAAGCCCTCCACACTCCTTCTCCCCAACCTCCCCCACCAGCATCTCCTCCCCACCCAGACGAAGGCGGTGATGGGGATGATGGGGACGAGGGATTTGTGGGATGGAATTGGGAGGATGGGAGTGATTTTTCTCCCCTCATTCACCCCTTCACTGACCAGGGGTGCGCTGGCTGCATTGCTCCCGGAATTCAACGACTTCCACCAGGTTGGATTTTTTCCACCTGTTTTTTAGTGAGGCATTCGTGGAGCAGATTGTTTACCAAACCAACCTTTTTGCAAGCACCCGGCGCCTTGAGAGTGAAGGATTGGGAACAAGGAGTAGGCATTGTATCATATATGATTACCCTGTCTCCCTTTCAGAAATGTTCTTATTTTTTGCAGTGGTCCTTTTGATGGGTATTATACGAAAAAACAGAATTCCGGCTTACTGGACAAGGGACCCTGTTATGTTTACACCAATATTTGGGCAAGTCATGAGCCTTAATCGGTTTGAACAAATTATAAGTCGCCTCCATTTCTATGATGCTCATGATCCTGCAAATGCAAACGACACAGATAAGATGAGGCGAATTAGGTTGGTCTTTGATCACATGAGGCAAACCTTTCGTTCGTCATTTTATCCCTGTAGAGACCTTGTCATAGACGAGAGTCTCGTGTTGTGAAGAGGTAATATTTCATTTAGGCAGTATATACCCAGCAAAAGGCACCGTTTTGAGTTCAAGATCTTTGTTATGTGCGACTGTAGGACTGGATATGTGCAAGACATAGTCTTGTACACCGGTACACAGACAGACATAATAGAAGATCGGAGTATTGGACTGTCGGAAGCAGTGGTAAAGACAATGATAGAGGACTACCTTCATCGTGGTCATATCCTCTACCTGGACAACTGGTACACTAGCCCTCTTCTCTCACTCGTTATCTTCACATGCATGAAATGGGAATCTGTGGAACCGTGAAGGTGAACCAGCGTCACATGGCCAAGGTAGGGCAGAAACTTGAAAGGAATGAGGTTGTCTTCTTCAAAGCCAACAACATCCCTGCAACTGTGTGGAACCATAATAGAGAAGTAAGCCTCTTGTCAACGGTTCACCGCCCCTTGATGCAACCGTACTAATTCCGTTGATTACCGGAGCGAGAACAGGCATCACATTTGGAAACCTGAGTGTGTCATGGACTATAACATAAACTTGTGCCTGGTGGACCAGTCAGACTCCATGATATCGACAATAGAGTGTGCCAGGACCACGATGAAGTGGTATAAGAAACTGTTCTTTCACATGCTAGACATCACTGCTCTGAATTGCCACCACCTTCACACCATGACAACAGGAGTTCAGGAAACCTTTGAAGGGTTTGCGAGGGAGCTCACAAGAGAGATGTTTGCACGGTATGCTGTTGAAAGGCCCCAACATCGCACCCGCACTGCCCCTATTGCCCAAACTCCCCTGAGAATATCCGGCCGCCATTTCCCCACTCCTATCCCTCCCCAGCCAAACAGACCTAGGCCCCAGCGCAGGTGTCACGTGTGTAGCAATTCCCGGGTGAGACTCACCACACAGAGGAAGGACACCCGCTATGAGTGCGTCGAGTGTGACGAGGGTCTCTGTATTCACCCATGTTTCAGCAAATATCACACCTTGATGCAATTCTAATATTGTGAATGCAATAGGACGCTGAAACTATGAAGTAAATGCGACAAACAGACGCTCAGTGAAATTATCAGTCATGTTGATCTGAAAATATTAGTATAAAGTGCATACGGGTACAACATAAGTGCAAAAATTGTATGTAAATGTATAAATATGCTGTAAGTGGAAACATACCTAGCGAGGGTTTTTTGATGTGATATTCTGTCGCTCAGAGCAATAAATAAGGCCCGTAAATATGTAAATATTATTATTGAAAATGCAAACGGGTATAAGTTCAAAGTATTGTAAATGCTGAAATATATTCTAAGTCAAAATATTCCTAGCGTGTGTATAGAGATGCGATATCCTGACGCTCAGTTGAATGAATAAGGCCCGTAATTATGGAAATGGAAGTCAACAAGTGGGAAAGTGTGTAATATATGTGAAGAATTTGTATGTAAGTGTTTGAGTATTATGTTGGTTGAAACATTCATTGTGAGGGTTTTTTCATGCTATATTCTGACGCTCACTTGAATAAATAATGCCAGTAACTATGTATAGTGCAGTATAGGGGTGTACACGTGTGTAATGTAAGTGGGAAAGTATAATTGGAGTGAAAAAATAAAGTAGAAGATGAAACACAAGTGTTTGAGATTGTGCTTGCTACGTGAATATGCGCTAGCATTTCGCTAAATGCCTCGTAATGAATGTAAATAATTGAAAACATTTACAGTGGTGGAGGAAAGGTTCTATGAAAAGGAAAAATAATAGGAAAGTGATAAAACTATTGGGTTTGTTGAAATACAAGTCATAGCGAAAAGCGCTTTAGTAAGTCTTAGTGCGATAAACTAAATCTGCATGTCAACATAATGAATGAAAACATCTGAAAACATTTACAAACAATAAAAATAGCTAAAAAGACAATGAAACAGAAGTATACAACTAGAAAAAATTATATGTTGACTGATACAAGAAACTTAGCATATAGCATGTTACCACTGGACCTAACTCGCTATGCTCGCACGATGGTACAATGCTTATTTTCATCATATATATGTGTTTGAAATCCATTATATTGCTACTCTTATTGTTTATTAGTTCAAATTCAATAAATATAGAGGTGTTGTTTGTAGTTTCTCCCAATATTTCCTACCATAGAAAACGTGAGCTCCTCACACGTCAATGATAGAATACGATACCTGGCGAGGGGGACCTCACCTGTTCCGACCACATATGGACCACAGTAAGCCCTTTCTTGGTGATTTTCCTTTGTTTCCCAACCAAAGCGGAAGTTTTAGCCAAAATTTTTTTTTCCAAAATAGCTCGGGATTGGGGGATGTCAGAGGTGCGGAAAACCTCGGGACGTGACGGGTTAATTATTTCTTCCGCTTCCTTCTGCCTTAATGTCATGTAGCCATATTATACCCTGGTGCAAATTCTTCATTTTTCCATCCGTCCTTCATTTTGTTCTTATTGACTTCAGACGACTGAAAAATTCATCTTCAGATGGACGCCTTCCAGATAAGGGGCTAATGGAGGCTATAGCTAATCCCTCCACTCCAAAAAATAGTCTACAAAACCATGTATACATAGAATGAATTCAAAGGAACAGTATGGCATCGGAGTGAAAAGGTTGAGTCGTCTGACGATGTCATGATCATACAGAAAATATCACCCCTCTCAAGTTTACTGCATTACAGTATTCGCCGTAATCTGCTTGGGGGAAAAACAAGGAAGACGTAAATTTGTATAATATGATTTAACTGTAACCATCATCAGAGAGAGAGAAAGAGAGAGAGAGAGAGAGAGAGAGAATTCTATACAAAATCTGTCAACAAAGTGTTCAAATGCCAATCATCATCATCTTCCTCATAATCAGTGGCAGTACATAGGAATGAAAGCCACAGAAGCATGACCAATTTAGAACAAAAAAAATGAGTACAACACACAAGCTGGACGTAGAAAGTATACCACATCTCCATTCATTGACTATTGGCGCATTCCCAGAATTTTGTTCAGTGCTGAATATATATTTTTTGCTCTATCTATCTATCTATATACCTAGGCTGCATCCCCCAAGGAAAGGGAGGTAGCCGAGACAGGACGACACACTCCTCATTTACTCATCCATTCAAACACATTCATTCGGATCTTAGCCCCAAAAGGGAGAAGGGACAGATCCTCACCGCACCACATCGCACACGGGTCAACTGCGCGGTGTAAACAATGACATCCGCAGCAGGGCCCGACAGCAGAGCTGGTTTACCCCTGCCACATCATAATAGACCCATCCCCTTACCTGCACCTGACCTGACTAGCTGATCAGACCAAATGCGGGAGAATATCCCCTCAGGGCTGCATCATCATTTATTCATTCACAATTTCTCTCCATTTATTTCTGTCACGCACAGCCACTCTTCCTTGCTCGACAGACATCCCTCTTACATCCAGCGCTCTCTTCACACTGTCCATCCATTCAATTTGTGGTCTCCCTCTCAGCCTTACACCTCTCACATCAGATCTAGTTATCTTTTTCACCAATCGCTCATTATCCATTCTCTCCATATGCCCAAACCATCGCAACACCCTCTGCTCAACTCTATCAGCCATCTCCTGAAACACTCCAGTTCTCCTTCGCACTTCATCATTTCACACTCGATCCATACGCGTCACTCCACACATACTCCTCAGACACCTCATCTCCATTACATTCAAACTTTTCCTCTCTGCTACACCCATATTCCATGTTTCAGCCCCATATAACGCAGTCGGTACCACAACACCCTCATACAGCCTTCTCTTTACATCCATTCTAAGCGAACGACATCTAAACACCTTTTTCATTCCTCCCAGCACCTTTCCTACTTCATTCCTTCTAAACTTCACTTCTGCTACTATTCTTCCATCCACAGCAACATGTGACCCATGATATTTAAAACACTCTACCTCCTCAAGCAACTCATCATTCAAAACTATATTCATCCCCCTACCATCTACCAACCTTGTACACTTCATCACTTTACTCTTATTCTCATTTACTTTCAATTTCCTCCTTTCACACACCTCTTCCAAACTCCTCTACCAACTGTCTCAATCTCTCCTCTGAATCAGCCACCAGTGCAGTATCATCTGTAAACAGCAGCTGCCTCAGATTCCACTCTCCACCATCAACATTCACGAGACTCAGACCTCCACCTAAAACTCTTGCATTCACCTCCCTTACAATACTATCCATATAAATATTAAACAACCAAGGCGACATCACACATCCCTGTCGCAGCCCCACTCTAACAGGAAACCAATCACTCACAGCATTTCCCACTCTTACACATGCTCTACTATTTACATAAAAACTCTTCACCACTTTTAGTAACCTACCATCAAGTCCATACAATCTTAAAATAGTCCACAAAGCCTCCCTATCAATTCTATCATATGCTTTCTCTAAATCCATGAATGCCCAAAACACATTCCTTGCCTTTCACTAAATACTTTTCACACATTACCATGTCTCACAGCAAACACCTGATCCACGTATCCTTATCCCTCTCCTAAAGACACACTGCTCATCACCAATCACTCCCTCTGTACCCTCTCTTCAACTCTTCATAATTGACACCTCTACCATGCACCTTACCTACAACACTCAAGAGACTTATACCCCTAAAGCTAGTGACATTCATACTTATCGCCTTTGCCTTATACAACGGGGACCACATAAGCACTTGCCCAGTCAGAATTTGGCACCATACCTTTCACAAAGCACACACATTCAACAATCTTACTAACCAGTCAACAATAATCACTCCACCACCCTTCAGGCATCTCCAACAGCACACCCATCCATACATGCAGCTTTCTCTTGTTTTCATCTCCTTTACTGCCTTCTCCACTTCCTCCTTCGTGATCAAAGAATCGTTCATCTCTTCTCAACACATTTATTCCTTGCACCCTTTCTTACATCCGCCATAATCTCAGCCACCCTTTTCCTCCTCTACATTTAACAATCTTTCCAACAATACGTCTGCCCATCTCTTCTCATTACTGCATCCATTTCCAATTAACATCCTTCCATCCTCTAATTTTACTCGCTCTTTCCTTCCCAGACTCTCCCTTTCATACACCCTTTTCACCTCCTTTTTCAGAACATTTTCTTATTCTTGTTGGAAAATTCTCAGTCAGCCGCCTAACCCCACCTCTCATCTGCTTGCCACTTTTTAGCATCAAGCACAGCCCCTTCTCGCTCTATTCCTCTTTTTCCTTATACCTCTCATGCATGACACCTCATCCCTTCCCCTTCTGCAGCCACACTTCATATGCACGTCTCTTCTCAGCCACAGCCAGTACGCTTATCTCTCCTCGCACTCACCATTCACTTCCTTTTCTTACACCACCTTACCCACACGTCTCACACCACACACCTTCTGCATGCCCCACCACAGCACTCTTAAACAACTGCCATTCCTCCTCCACACTGCCATTTTCCTGATTCTTCACTGCGTTCCACTCATCTTTCAATTTCTCCTGATACTCTATCATTTTCTCTCTTTATCCAACTCACTCACTTTCTAAAAACCTCCTGCCACACCTAACCCTCCTAGCTCTCACCCATCTCTTACTTACTTCGTTAACTTCTTCCTCCACCAGGTAGTGGTCAGACATACCTCCACCTCCCCTCTCAGAACTCCCATACATCCAACAATCTTCCTATTACATTCCTGTGGCCACAACCACATAGCAGTCCAACAAAGCTCTATCAACAACCCCTTCCACCCTCCTGTCTCACCCATGGTACTATACTTATAAATATCTTTCTTTCTCAAACAGCGTATTTCCAATCACCATCTCTCGCTCAACACACATCCCTATCATTCGTTCCCCCATTTTCACTTCTTCCAGGAACAACACCACCATGCATACCAACTACATCTTCAAAATGCTAGCATTTCCCACTCTAGCATCTCAGATTCTCCCCATCATTACCACATCTTCACATTCGCTCCAAAACTCTGGTGACACTCATCAACATCATTCCAGAAAGACTCCCTCTATTCCTCATCCCTTTCACTACCAGGCCCATATGCACTCACAAACACCCACAACTCTACGTTCAAATTTCTGTTTACCCACATCAGTCTCGATGACACCTCCTTCCATTCAATCACACACTGCTGTACTTCCTGACTCACTAACAAGGCCACATTCCTTCTCACTTGCCCTTCCTCTATCAACGTACCCCCGACAATCCTTCAATTCACACTTCCAAATATAGACTCACCCTTCCCCTTTTCATCTTTGTTTCACTCAAAGCTAACACATCCAACTTTCTTCTCACAAACATTCTCCCAGTTCCCTCCCTTTTAGCCTCAATCGTACTACATCCACGCACATTCATAGACCCAACCTCTTCAGGGTACGGGGGATAATTCAATCCCCCATCCCTTTCTTCTGGCCTGTCTCTTTTTAGGAACTAAAAAACAGAGGAGGGGGTCCCTAGTCCTCCTCAGCCCAGCCCCTTTAGTCGCCTATTACGACACGCAGGTAGGAATACGGTGGCAGTATTCTTTCCTAACACAACCTGGCCGCAGAGTAGTAGTACCACTCCATAGTGTGGCCAGATTGTGTCCCCCGCCACAGGGTATAAGGGTATATTTTATTTTGCACCATGAAAAAAATGAATGTTTACAGCAAAACCACTCCTGACCTGGCAACAAGGGTTCGTAGTAAACAAGAAAGAATGGTCTCTTCCCCCCTCCCACTATTTTTTCGGTATGTTATAAAGCGAATGTTTGCAAGCTCTGATGCAAGCACTATGTATTCATATATCATTCATGAGCACCGAGTCATGAATATATGCAGGGTGTGAATGAGAGGGAGTGAGATGAGATAGGGGAAGGGAGGGGATGAAGAGGATGGGAGGAGTGGGAGAGATGACAGTGGTAAGGGAGAGAAGGCGGTGGATATGATGATGCAGAAAATGAAGAGAGAAGAAAATGGTGTTTCTACAGGAGAGATGTGGGAAGGGAAAAAACATGATTATGTTGATGATGTTAAGGAGGAGTGGACAAGTGACGAGGAGGAGGAGGAAATTATTAGAAAATGGTGAGGGGGATATGCGAAGCATGAAGAGGATAGACAGAGGAAGAAAGATGATGACAAGGAGAGAGAAAGATGGAAGCGGAAACAGAAATCGTGATAAAGATAGAGAAAATAAATGAGGGTAAGGGAGTATAGAAGGTGAAGAGGGGGAGTAAAGTTGGTGATTAACAGAGTGAGACATGAGACGTGAACGGGAAATGATATTGGGGTAAGTGACGATGAGAAAAATGATGGTACAAAAGATAGTAGGATAAATGCAGGGAATATGGGAGGACGTAGGCTACTAGAAAACGAGAGAAGGTAGAAGACGAAGTTGAAAAAACGATATCGATGATAATTTCGAGGATGAAAACATTAAGATAATGAGGAGATGGCAAAAGGTGAATATGGTAAAAGTGAAAGGTAAAATGATGGCGCTCAGGGAATACAAATGAGTGGAAAGGAATGCAGACACCTCAATGGTCTTTCGATGATTATTATCACAAGGTAGGTTAAAAACCTGGTACGGTGTATTTGTTCTATGAGTCAAAGGCAAGGTTAGCAAAGCAGGAAGGCTTCCCCTCAACCACTACTCCCTTTAAACCTAAGCTGGCAGGAGTAAGCGAGAGGCATTAGCAAACTTACATCTGTCATCCCGAAAAAATCTTCCTGCAGGAGTATCCTCTAGTTTTTAACATGTCCAGTTCAACTCCTACATCATCTCTTAAACATAATGGGGATTTCATTCTCTCGGGATTTATCTTGGAAAGATCATATTACCTCTCTTATAAACCCTACTTCCAAAAGATTAAGGTGTGTGCTTAGCTGACTCCTTGCTTTTTTTTTTTTTTTTTCTTCTTCTTTACCCCTGTACAGTTGTTGACTTTATACACGGGTTCTTATTCTGGTCCTTGTGTAGAGCACAACTCTCATGTGTGGGGAGACTCCTGACATACTTCTGCTCAACATGATGGAGGCAAAGCCTTCTCTCTACCTCATTAACTTTCCTCCTCTTACTTGCTCCCTTCAACCTCTGTCTCTTCACCGCACTGTTGCATCTTTATTTCTTTTCTATCGTTACTTACTGAACTGTCTGCTTGTATTCCTCCACCGCTGCAGTGGGCAAATAGCACCCGCCTAGCAACCAACTTTCACCCCATTTCTGTCCAATTCTCCGTTACTCACAGTCCTTCTTGAATGTAACAGGTCACCTCTGGAACTGTCTCCCTCTGTTCGGCTTCTTACAGCTTATGATCTTCCAGACTTTCAAACGCAGTGTGTCCAGGGTGATCTCGAAATGAACAGATCTTGAATTTGGCTTACTGTTATTGTTGCCCGCCTTTACGATGGCGGAGTGATAATGTTTTTGCCAGCCTCTTTGCGTTTGTCTGTTTGTTTGTGTGTGTGTGTGTGTGTGTGTGTGTGTGTGTGTGTGTGTGTGTGTGTGTGTGTGTGTGTGTGTGCGCGCGTGTGTGTTCCCATTATATCTCATGAACGGCTTCGGCTATCAACTTGAAGTTTCAGGGTATCAAAACATGGCCATAATCTTTGGCTGAGTTCGAAAATGAGCACGCGTGGTCAAGGTCAAGAACACCCGCAATGGCTGCCAAAGGTCAAGCAGTTTTTATCGCTTGTCTTTAGCACCATTATTTCTCATGAACTGTGTGAGCTTTGCAAAGTGAAACCTTCAGGGTCTCAAGATATGACCAAAATCTCGCCCTTGGCCAACAGCATATTCTGAGGCGATTAATATTCTGGCCTCCGAATGATTTTTTTCATCTTGTTTTTGTTTTTTCTTGGAAGGAGCTATCATGTGGGCTCCCAATTTTTGGTTCCATCTTTCGTGCATTAAAAAAAAAAAGTCACATTATACTATTAATGTTTCATTGCAAAAGAGGGACGGAAATTATGTGCTTACTATCCCAACCTGTAAAGGACAACACATCAATTCAGCATTAGGCGTATACTGATATTTTGCGACTGTCTACCTTGTTTTGTGTTTTAGATGCCATTTTTAAATGGTACTACTGTATCAGACTTTAGAGTCATATTAGCCAACTTTTATATAAATAAGTTACATTCTCACAAATTAATGGAAATGTGAGACAAGTAATTAATACTTCATTTCGTCTAACATACATAGACCGATCTACAGTAAAGCATTTCTCGACTGCCCTATCATAATTTCCACTGAGTGTGGTGTATACTTGTAATCCTCTCATATATTCTGCTTATTAAACCGATTCAACTATATACAGTATATACATATATATATATATATATATATATATATATATATATATATATATATATATAAAAAAAGGAGACGAAAACCAGAATCAGTGCTTTAAATGTGGACATCCTAGGGTTGTATGTGAAGATGCAGTGAAGTTTCCTGAAAGTTAATGTACAGTATAGGTTTAACCCTGTGCACAATGATGGGGTTTCTCCAGATTTGGGAAGTAGTAGTTCAAAACTTCTGGAGAGTGCATTGTTTAAGTTACAACATGTATCGGAAGTTTGATTGTAGATTTTTCCCATCAGTGTCGCAGGACTGCTCAGGTGCACGATAAATTTGCCAAGGCATCTAGTTCCTATAGGATTCACATCTAAGATGGAGGTGAATACTGTCACTATTATCTATAGATAAAATATGGAGAAAATGGATGGAATGAGTATTTGGTGAAAAAGATAACTAGATCTGATGTGTGAGGTGTAAGGCTGAGAGGAAGACCACGAATGGAGCATGGATGGACAGTGTGAAGAGAGCGTTGGATGCGAGAGGGATGTGTCTGTTGAGCAGGGAAGAGTGGCTGGTGCGTGACGGAAATCAAGGGAGAGAAAATGTGAATGAGTAAATGATGACGCAGCCCTTAGTGGGGATATTCTCCCGCGTTTTGTCTGATCAGCTTGATCAGGTCAGGTGCGGGTAAGGGGATGGGCCCATTGTGATGTGGCAGAGGTAAACAAGCTCTGGTTGTCGGGCCCTGCTGTGCATGTCGCTGATTGCACTGGGCAATTAATCCCTCGTGTGGTATGGTGCGGTGAGGATCTGTCCCTTCTCACCTTTGGGGCTAAGATGCGAATGAATGTGGCTTGAGTGAATGAGTAATCTGGGAACGTGTCGTCCTGGTCTCGGCTATTCCTTTTCCTTGGGGGAAGCTACATAGGTATATAGATAGACAGATAGAAAATATGATATCCGTATTTAGTGAAGTCAGAAACATACAAGTAATTATATACCATAAGTTAAAGGAAGTCTGATGAAACTAAGAACCCTGTCCTAATTTGCCTTTTCTTGTTAAAGCAAAACACCCAGAAGCAAAAGAGACAGGAAATGGCACTTGGCACGAAGGGAGCTCATGCTGCAAAATTTTATACGAACGTCAAAAAAAAAAAAAAAAAAAAAAAAAAAGGATCATATGTCTTGTTATGTCAGTATTCCAGATAATGCAAATTTTGTGCATTTACTTTGTTTCTAAACTTGTGCTATGTAGAAAATTGTCGTACAGATGTGAAAGATTATCATCATCACATCACATTCATCATCATCATCATTATCAGGTTTACTACTGTATCGTCTATAAATGTCAAGCTGTATAGGAACTATCGTCCACATGTGGAAAACAGTGGCCAACACTGTCAATGGGACTAAGTTTATTTCTTTTCAAAAAAAAAAAAAAAGTCTATCTGTAAAGTATATCAACAAAGGTGTACAGATGTGAACACCATCATCATCAACATTTCATTATCATCGTCATCATCATCCGGGATAGGAAGGATCCAGAAGCAAGAAATGACAAATTACTAAAACTGGAGGAAGAGAGTTCCCAGTAAAGAGATGTGGAAAACGTCCACCACCATCATTACTCGAAACTCTCTTTCCCACTCATTCATTGGGTGGAAGGTACCCAGAATCTTCTTCTTCTTCTTCCTCCTCCTCCTCCTCATCATCATCATCATCATTACCCTTTTCCACCTTGTGATGCGGGGTGAGAAAACAGAAACAGGGAACAAAAAGCTACAAAGCACATGAGCTGTAGAAATACTAATGCCTTCTTTACGATAACGGCTTTTATTAATTAACTTTTTATACCTTTCAGACGATTTCGTTTAGATATCTCTTATTGAGTGGATTAAATGAAGGCTCTGTCTAACCACTTCTGTTAGAAAAGTCTCTCCTAAGCTGAATAAAATATACAAGTTATGCTTCTTCCTTTCAACCTTCCTTTG
>NC_137030.1:22834601-22897700 GCF_032717465.1 Coenobita brevimanus | reverse complement strand
TATTTTTATATCGTTTATATGGTCACATAATTGTAGCAAATTGTAACATAATAAAATCGTTTGTCGTTACATAATTGTTACATATCGTTTGTAGTTACATAATTGTAATAATTGCAGTCCTGACACCATTGTAATAACTTCCCTGCAGTCCTAACATATGCTTTTTTGATGTCGATGATATGATGTGCCATGCCACTAGCTTGTGGAGACAACCGTTCTTTTTTGTTTTGTAGTTTATGTGGTATTTTGGCATTTGTAGTAACACTTACACTTATTTTCATTCGTTTGATATGTGATCTTGCATCCTTCTCTATTTTTCTTTCTTACTTTTTCTTTCTTCTTTTCTTTCTTTCTTTTTTTGTATGTATTGATTATCTATAGTTTGTTTTTCTTCGTTTGTCTACGTTTTTTAGGGTGTTGCTCGAGGTTGCATAATTGCTGGCTCATTTGTAGGATATTTTTTTAAAATTTAGTTTATATTGCACAGAGTGTTATGAGAAATGATGTTATATAGTCCCATATTTTGTTGTTTTATATAAAAAAAAATATATATATATATACACTATATACAATTATTAACTATATACACTTTGACTTGTTGTTCACTTGTATACCTATCATTGGGTAATGTAATGTGTAATAACACTGTGAAAATCATTGTCTTCTGATTGTGTTGAAGATGTTCATTCTTGCTAACGTCATTTGTGTTGGCCATTTGTTTTTTCTAGATTACCTTGTTACTTAATTTATATGTTTCCACTAGGTAGCTTTAATTAATAAATGTTTAATACAGTTCTTTTAATCGCTCACTAGAGTAACTGTGATATGACATATTTTCTTTATCACTTTGTAGATATAATAAATGTATATTTGTATGTATGAAACACGTATTTTATGTAGGTATAAATGTGCTTTATATGATGATATTAAAAATAAATGTTATAATAAATGAATGAATATATACAGTGTAGAATATTTATCGTTGTTGATTATTTAGTGTTTGAGTTATGCAGATAACCATAGTAAGTATGTTAATATTTAAGCTGTAACTATACAGCACGTTTTATATGTTTGTGCAGAAACTTATTGTCTATCACTGTGTATTGCTGTAAATGAAGTAACTATCGCTGCTCACTAATTTTTGCCGTGGTGGGAATGGTGTGGAAGGTGGTGGTGCAGATGGTGAGTTGACTGACGTGGCGTCTTTTCAGCAAGCAACATTGATGACGTCGACCTCCCACACTGGTAGCTATTGAGTGAGTGAATGAGTAGCGATGAGTAACTTGAGTGAAGATGAATGAGCAGGATGAGTTATGAGTCGTGTCTCACCCTTCGTTTGTTTGTTCCGTTTTTCTTCCTCGAGGTATTAGTGGTCCTTTTTTCTTATGATTTACTCGTTCTTAGGATGAAGACTGCCGCTACTTGGCAGAGTGCGTGTAGAAGATTATACAGACGACTCGTAGAGTTGTTACTTGTAGTTGAGTGTAGATGGTTGTAGTTCATTTGGTTCGTCATAGAGGCTGAGATTGTTTGCATCAGTATGTTGATAGAAGCTTCTTGCAAAATGCAGCCTGTGACCTCTTCACCTCTACATCAGCGTGATGATCGGGGAGACGGAGGGGCTGGTTGGAGAGAACTGTCAGGAGCTGGTTGTGAGAGGTATTTTTTTGTTTTTTCAATCTTGATATTTTGTAGAGATTCACTGTTAGTTCGTAAACCGAGGATTTAGTATCCCACCGCTGCCATACAAATGTCATAAAACTTGTGATTGCTTTTAGAGGTAAGGTTATATATATATTAGACTTGTGGACGAGCAGTTGTTATACTTGAGTAGCTTTGTAAGTAGATAATCTTCTTTCCCATTTAATAAATTGCAATGACAGGAGAGGTAAAAGAGAAGAACATGGGTTTCTATTTTTATTTGTCTTGGAAGTAATAACAAGTCTCTCACTCACGAGTGAAGGTATGAGTAGAATCCCTGTCTCCCTGTCTCGCTCTCTCTCTCTCTCGCTCTCTCTCTCTCTCTCTCTCCCAGAAGTTGCTAAGCTATACTCAAACCTGTCTGTTCTATAATAGCTTCTTTTCTGGGCTCTCTTTCCCTAAATTCTGGTGAAACAGGAGACGTATCACGTGTGTTCCCTGTGATCGGAAAGTTCTAGAAGCCTGTGTGTGAGTATGTGTGTATGTGTGTGTGTATGGTCAGTAAGTGGCTGTCGTGTGCCTATAAAGCATTCCATGAGTTAAGAGTGTGTAAGCATGCACAGCATTGCTCCAATTCTTGCAGACACAGTACCTTCTCATCATCAAACTTCCTGCTTTCCTCATCTCTCTATCTATCTATTGCTCTATCTATCTATTATGATTTGTAATTATAATATGGAGTCCTAACACTCTCTTCTTTCAGCCTGGAGTTACGTATGCTTCTGCCCTTTCAGGGGCACCTCTATGTCGTACTTTGACCCAGATGTGAAGCCCAGGTATAAAACCCTTTACAGTGACCACTTTCCCAACTAGTGACTTAATGGATGTACCCCTGAAATTTTACTAGTATATGAAGTATGTTTCACGCCCACCCACTTAGTAACTTCTTTCCTACTTCCACTTCAGAAGCTGACGGTTTGCGCACTTCTGTGGTAGTGGCGGATGTACATGTTGCTTTAACTCATCCTGTCTTGTCCAGTATACCAAAGGCTCATACTGTGCAATAAACGTCACCATAACTCGTCAGAGTCCTCAAACCCTGACAACCAAACCTGCAGGTCTCTGTTGTCGAACTTTGTATTGCCCTCTCTCTTGTTCCTCTCTGCCTCTCAGAGGCTGAGGGGGTCTAGCCAGGTGGAAGATGCAGCTGGTGGTTCACCTGTGGTCAAGTTCGCCTGGAGATAGTGTTGGAGAAGCCGTTGGTGCTTTAGTTCTGAAAAGTACAAAGTCATCCTTACAGGGTTCGAATCCCGTTGACACTCTTTCCACTTCTGGGGCTTTTAACAGAAGTATACAGCCGTCCCATATGCCCAAGGCGACCTCCAAGCCTTTTCCAAGCCAAGATATTACTTCACCTCGGAGGAAGAGTATTGGAAAATTTTCCTCTTCCTCGTCCTCACGTTTGTCCACGGATGCCTGCGACACCAAGGTCGCGAGGTTCCTGGTGCTGAGCACTCTCTTCCCAAGGGGCCTTCCTAAGCATCATTCCAAACCCGCTCATATGTCAGGAGGTGTACGGTCCCGAACTTAATCATAAATTTCGCTTTCACTATACGGGTTTGTATCACCCAGTGGAATTGTCGAGTTTTACGATAGCAACTATGAGGAACTGTGTCGTGGTTTCTCGATTTACTCCTTTATGCATGTGTATCAAGGAGACCACATGGTTGGTGAGGCTATTCCTCCCGGTCCTTCTGGCCACAATGCTTTTTTATTCTGATCCACTGTGCCAAGCCAAGGTCGTCATGGAGGGACTGCTATGCTTCCTAGCCAGGATATTCCATATAGTCATCATGATGTTTCTGGTCCCCTGCAGGCAGTTGCTGTCCGGATGTTTTTACGTCAGCAGTATACGGTTTGGAGTCTTTATCTTCTCCTCCCAGCGCTACTGTTGAAAGGGCAGATCTGGGAACGCCTTATTCATGGCCTTCCTTCTCCCCTTTTCTATTACTAGGAGAGTATGAATGGTTATCCACTATGGGGTAACAGTGAGGCCAACCCTCAGGGTGTAATGCTGGCCTCTGAAGTGGAACATGAGGAGTTGGGCATTTTAAACTCCAATTAAATGACTTATTTCCATAGCCAGACAGGAACTTTTAATGCCATTGATTTCTCCTTATGTTCAGCTGATGCTGTTTTAGATTTTAACTAGGATGTGTTGCCTGGGCTGTATGGCAGCGGCTCATTTTCCTTTACTCTTAACTGCTGGTGCAGGTGGACCTCCAACCACGTCTTCCTATAGCTTCTGGATAAAGCTGACTGGCCACGTTTCAGGGAATTAAGTTCTATTTCCCTTACTTTCAATGAATTTGGCTTGGCTTGAGTAAGGGCAGTGTCATATTTCAATAAAGTGTTGCACTCAGCAGCCCGATTATCTATTCCAAAAAAATGAAGGGTCAGTTTCCTAAACGTTCGGTTCCTTGGTGGAACTCACAGGTGCAGTTTCCGCAGTGAGAGCCAAGCGAGTCGCATTCTCTCGACTTCGTCATCACAGTAGGATATCAGTATATGATAGCATATCAGAGGGCACGAGCTCATATGAGGGGGGTTTAAAGGTGGCCAGGCGTTCATCACTGGAAGAGATATGTTTCCTCCATCAATTCAAGGACTTCCATCACCCAGCTGTGGAACCGAATTGAAAGAAGAATTCTGGAAATTTACTGTTCCATCTCCTCCCGTTTTATCTGCAGCAGGTGGAACTATGGCTGATCCTTTTGCTGTTGCAGAGTTGCTTGCTGGAACATTTTGCCAGTGTGTCCCAGAGGAGCATAGAACTACGCCTTTGGCTTTCACCGTCAGTTACCTAGAGTCTCGTGGTCTCAGTTTTGCCTCTGCTGAGGGAGAGCCTTACAATGGTCCATTTTCAATTTCTGAACTCCAGGCAGCTCTGTCTCAGTGCCATGATTCTTCTCCTGGTTATGATGATATTCCTCATGCCTTTCTACATCACCTGTCTGATGAGTCCCTTTTGTTTTTGCTTTCACTGCCATACAAACGATCTGGTGTTCTGGGGAGTTTCCGGCTTGTTGGAGTGTTGCTGTGGTTATCCCCATCCCCAAACCAGGTAAGGACCACCTACAGGCAACGAATTATCGGCCTATTTCTCTAACGTCATGTATATGTAAAGTTCTGGAAAAGATGGTCAATGTTAGGCTTGTGTGGTTTTTTGGAGAGAGGTGACTTGTATCCCTTACTTGTGAGTGTGGTTTTTCGAAAAATGCGATCTACCTTTGATGCACTGCTGACCTTGGAGTCTTCTGTTTGTGAGGCTTTCTCCACTAAACAACACCAGGTCACAGTTTTCTTTGATCTGGAGAAGGCATATGACAGTGCTTGGCATCATGGCATTTTGCTTTCCCTTCCATAAGTTTGGTCTTCATGGGCACTTGCCTATTTTTATCCAACAGTTTTTATCTAACCTTTTTTTAAGGGTCCAAGTGGGAGGAGTGCTTTCAAATGCCCGTGAACTAGAAGGCGGAGTACCACAAGGGAGTATCACAAGTGTTACTCTGTTTGCTGCTTCGTTAACAGTGTACTTCCTGACGGTGTACGAGGATCATTATATGTCGTTGACCTCTCAATATCCTTCACAGCATCTAGAATGTCTCTGATAGAGAGGAAGTTGCAGCTTATAATAGAATTTCTGACTGAGCAGAATCTCACTTGGTTTCGGTTTTCTTTAACAAAGAAAGTGGCTGTAGAGCTGTTGTCTTTGTGAGGTCCACCCAGAGCCAGAAGCAGAGGTTTCTGGGCCTTTTATTTGATAGACGCATTGCCTGGGTTTCTGCATATTCACTCTGTTAACCCTCCCAGTCCCGTCCACTTTTTGACCACTGGTAACCCCCAATCCCGGGCAATTTTTTTACTTTTTTTTTTTTTGCTAAAACTTTCGCTTTTGGTGAGAAACATCGAAAATTCATAGAGAAATCGCTCACCTGAGGTTTAAAATACTCATTACAGGTAGGAGAGCCTCCTTACTTTACTGGGTTTTCTATCAGGTTGGCGCCAAAGAAAACGAAGTTCTATGGGGAGGATAACTATTTCACACCATCATAAACAGTATTTATTTATCTACTGTTACGAATTTATATGTAGTACAAAAGTATATTGGTTTTCAAGAAGTAATATAGGCATTATAAGCATTGTTTCACTCGCTAATACCTGACCTTTTTTTGCCACATTACCTGATCATCATTTCTAACTGTTTCTTCCTCTAAAGCTATGTAAAGTTTGTCCTCCACATTGTCATTGAGTGGGGAATCTACTCTGGCCCTGAATTTCGTACCGTGGCATGACATGGCTAAACTGGCCAGGTCACTGATAACAGGTGAATTGCTGAGAAAAGGGCATGCAGGGGGGGGAAGAGGTCATGATGGGTAATGCATTGTCTAGGCCTGGCATCTTTGTTGAGGCAGAGAGGTGTCCCGTGTATACGCACCAAAATGACTCGCGAAAATTGAAAATTGTGGAAATTATGAAACCTTGCAATTGCAGGACGTTGAAGTACGTCCTCGGGATTAGCTGTGACAAAACGTGAGGACAGTGGAAGTACGATCCTCGGGACAGCACGGGCTTAAGGTGAAACTTGTCTTAAAGCTTTGAGTCTTTTTGAAGGTTTTAGCTCATACCTCTTGGGATGCTGGACCGTCAGACCCTGCTCCTCTTGCATAGGTCTCATATTCTTCCTAAACTTGAATATGGATGTGAGGTTTACTCCTCTGCAATAGATGCCTGTCTCCAGTTGTAAAATTCTGTGCATCATGCTGAGAATTGTACGTCTGGCAACCAGGGCATTCAGATCATCCCCGATTACAAGTTTATTAGTAGATGCTGGTGTACTCCCCTTGGATTTACGATGCCAGTTGCTAATGATGAGGAGTGTTGGTATCGTCTTCACCGCATTCCAGACTCAAGTTTCTCGTGCCATTGTCTCCCAGGATTCCCAATCTTCTGCTTATGACACCCCGTCCCTAATTTCCCCAAGTCATTTGGTTACAGGGTCCGGTCTGTTATGTTAGCCCTCTCTGTCCCGAGATTGACAATTTGTCCACATCGGATCCCTAGGGTGGGTTTTGGCTACTCCCACTCAATGTGACGTTTTGTAGGTCCGGTGTTGAAAAAATGGACTTGCTTCCCTCTCAGATGTCCCTCTTTCTCTTTTTAGAACATGCCTCTATTCATGAGGGTTCTGTCACCCGTCTATACTGACGGTCTAAGACTGATACTGAAGTAAGGATTTGGTGTTGAGTTTTCCCCTCCTTTAGTAGGGGCGGTAGCCTTCCTTGTCATTACTTCAGTGTATACGGCAGGAGAGCTGACTACCCAACTTTATATGCTCTTAAAATCATTTTCTACTCTCCCCGAATCCGTTTTTGTGATTTATAGTGACTCACGTAGTGCCTCTGTCTGCATTGGAGTCTTTTAATGCATCTCATCCATTGATTTTGATTCAATTTTAGAGTGGCTTTTCTTCTTGGCCATCGTGGGCCACCACGTGAACTTCTGTTGGGTTCCAATCGCACCATGTAGGTGTGGTGGGCAATGAGAGGAGCAGATACTTTGAGCTAAAACTGCGTCTTCTCAACAGCCCCCAACCGACTACCCCCTTCCTGCTTCAGATGTAACACCTTTACCTGCGGTACGTTCAGTTAGAACGTGTTGGCAGAGACACTGGGATGTTGCCCATTTCTCATAATAAAATGAAAGAAATCTTTCAGAGTCGTTGTGCCAGAGAGTTCTTCCCCTCCATGTCTCGGAAGATTGGAGGTGGCTCTTTGCTAGGTCTTCGTATTGGCCATTCTCGGCTTACACATGGGTTCCTCATGGGTGGTGGGGAGACTCAACCGTATTTTTGGTGAGTGACTGCCTTGTGTCCCCTTACCCTGTCTGTCACTTGCTGGTCGAGTGTTGGCGCTGAGATCTGGGGGACCCTGCGTCAGAGATTCCTCCCATAGGCATAAGGGGCAGGTGGTGCCTACTGCTTTGTCACTCAGTGCTCGGTGAAGCCTCTAGCGATTTTAGTGATGTTTTTAGTTTTTCTTCAGGAGGCAGGCCTCCTTCCACTTTATAAGTAATTGATATTTTATAAATTATGCTTTTATTATTTTCAGTGTTTTATTCCTACTAACAGATTTTAACTTTATTTTGAATATGCATTTTTTTATTTAGCTGCACCTTTTACTTTGGTGTCCGGCGGCATATGACCCTGGCAGGTGCGCCGCCACTTTTTAATTATTTTCAATCAATCAATCAATCTCACCCTCCATCCTCTCAGTGTGTTCCTCCTAACGCTTCCTATCACATCCACATCCACACCACAACGCTTTTTATATCCTCATTTGTCAGCCTATCTCTCCATGTGACTCTACAGGCTCCTCTTAAATAACTCATTACCACTGCTCTCACTCTTGACTTGTGTTCTTCCAACAACGTCCAAGGTTCACTTCCAAACGTTAGAGTTGGTATCACAGTACTGTCATGTAGTTTCTTTTTCACTTCCATGTTCACTTCCCTGTTTCTTATCACTGCTTTCAAGGAACCAGCAACCTTTCTTCCTTGCTGTACCCTTTCAAGCACTTCACCCTCCAGACTTCCATCCTTACTCATCACACTCCCCAAGTAGTTAAACGTACTCACACTTTCCATTTCCTCACCATCCAACATCACTGTACATTCACTGACTTCACCTCTCTCAAAGACCATCACTTTACCCTTCCCTGCCTTCACCTTTAGATTCCGTTTCTAACACTTCTTCCCAAGCTCATCCACCAAACCTTGAAGCTCCCCTTCGTCTTCATTTAACAATACAGTATCATCTACAAACAACAGCACAGGGAGTTTTCAAACACTACCCTCTCTCACTAGGGCCACTCCAACATATACTGCCCTACCTTGTATCTCTTTTATTACCCCATCAATGTAAAGACTGAACAACCATGGAGACATGACACATCCCTGTTTCAACCCAACTTTCAAAGGGAAAAATTCACTCAGTTCACCATCCACACGCACTGCAGCCTTAGCACCGTCATACATACTCTTCACAGCATTCAACAACTTCCCATCTACTCCATATATTCTTAATATTTTCCACAATCCTTGTCTATCCACTCTGTTATATGCTTTCTCAAAATCCATGAAGGCCACATACAACTTCTTTCCCTTGTCTAGAAACTTTTCCACTAAAGATCTAAGAATGAATATCTGATCTACACAACCTCTTCCCTTCCTAAAACCTCCCTGATCATCTCCAACAAATTATCTGTTATTTCCCTAACTCTGTCAATACGTATCCTACCATACACTTTTCCTGTTACACTAAGAAGACAAATGCCCCTATGATTACCACACACTTCTTTTTCTCCTTTTCCTTTGTATAAGGGAATAATTTTACCTGACTTCCAATCTGTCGGGACTCTACCTTCCTCCCAGGCCAATCTGCACATCTTCCAAATCCATTCTACTACTATCTCTCCCCCAAGCTTCAGCATTCACCACACACTCCATTAATTCCTGGGGCTTTCCCAAATTTGACTTTTTTCATTGCCTCCACAACTTCTATCCTACTGATTTCTCCCTCTCTCCTCACCTCCCTCCTTCTCCCAGCCATTCCCCAGCCACTTATACTTGCATTACTTCCATTTTCTATGTTCAACAATTCCTTAAAGTGTTTTCTCCATCTGCTCACTTCTCCCTTCTCCACTAGTAATCTACCATTTTTATATTTCACTCCCCTACTAACTTCACTGCCCCCCTGTCTTACTCTCTTCACCTCTCTCCAGAACATTTTCTTACATTCCCTCAACTTGACATTCAAATTCCTTCCAAATTCCTCATCCACGCCCTTCTTACTCTCTCTTACTAATCTTTTCACCTCTCTTCTTTTCTACATATAACTCTCTCTTCCGCCTCTCAACTTCTTCCACGCCCCTATTTCTCATCCATTCATTGCATGCTTTCTTCTTTTGTGCCACAGCCTGCCTTACCTCTTCATTCCACCATGCTGTTCCTTGCACCCCCTTCCGTCTTCTCTTCACCCCACACACCACATCACATGCTGGACATATTTCTTTTGTGAATGTCTTGCACACACCTTCCACGTGTGATTCACAAATATCCCATTAACTTCTTTTTATGTACAGTCCCCCCTACAGGCGTGGCCATTGAGTTACTCCTGGAGAGGACTTACATAATTTGTTCCCTCTACGTACCACCCTCTGTACCTGTCTCACGTGCCGATATTGATCACTTCAGACGTCACCTTCCTAGGCAACTTGTTCTCCTAGGTGACCTGGCGTCATGCTTTGTGGGCTGGTACTCTTTATAACTCCTGGAGTGATCTGGCATCTTTGATTCAGAACCTGGACATCGTTCTTCTGACTACTGGGGAGCCGACACATTTTCATATACAAAATGGTACTTTATTTGTTATCGTTCCTACGTTGGTCTCCATTGACTGTTCATTGGAATTTTCCTGTCAGACTTTGCCGACTTGCAAGGTAATGATTATTGCCCTATTGTTAGGGTGAGAACCAGAAGGGAAACGGAAACAGCGAGGCCAAATTGATATTTATTCTGATACGTACAGGCAACGACTCTCCCTTTCTCTAGGGTGGCCTAAGTCAGATTGCCCTCCAAGCCCCAAGTGCGGGCCAGTGGAACGCACGGGAGCTACACTCGGCGGGAAGAGTTCCCGTGCAAGTACAAACTCCAAAACCTATTGTTATTAAGGACCGTACTATAAACTCTAAACGCAAGTATTGGTGAACTTGAGCGTCTGATGTTACTGTTTTTCGTACTATAAATAATTCTGCAGCGCAGCTCCCGCCAGGTGTTCATTCACTGGGTTATGGCATAAAATAGTATTGGAATGTGACTAGAGGATAAACGTCACCAGGGACTACTCTTTCGTGTAACAAACTTAAATATAAATAAATATGATAGTTGTTTTTTACATTTATAAACACCGAATAATTCAGGAGAAAATCCTTGGCATGCTCAAATAAATGAGAAATACAGGGCTACTCAGAAAATTTGACAAGACTAAACATTTCTGTAACAAATACGAGTAAATAATAAATTGTGATCCCTACTTAATTTCAGACCACCTGTGTAATTGCTCAGTGTTTTTTGAAACGGTTACAATATGAAAGTTTGTGTGTTAGCCAGCTCAGTGCTGTAGTTACCAAAATAGAGGGCACGCACAGGCAAACCAAGACACAAGCAGGGTGCGAGTAGGGTAAAGTCTTGCACACATGGGGAAAAAAACTGGAGGGGGGAGGGAGAGTTCATACGTGAGTGGAAGATTATGCGAGCACGGAAAAAAGTTACATCCCCGGGGAAGAAAGTCATATGCACAGTTAAAAGTCTTGAACGTATGACAAAATGTTCTGGGCTCGGACTTGGAGATAAAGTCTCATGCGGGGGACTTAAAAGTAGAACTGTAGGAAAAAAGTCAACTGTGCAAGGAAAACTTAAAGAAAAGTTACATTATGGAAAAAAGTCACGCGCTCCTGGAAGGAAGGTCGTGTACACTGGTTAAAAGTTGAGGGCAGGAGGAAAAAAAATACCGAAGCGGAAAAAAACAAACATATGGGGGAAAAGTTGCTTGCACCCAGAAAATGTATGAGAACAGTAGTTCAAAGGTCAAGGTCAAGGTCAGATGGCAGGGTAAACTTAAGATAGCCTGTGTTTGATTTTCACCGTACTTTGTGGGAAACTTTTGGGTAAGGTAAAGGTGAAGGATTCGATTTTAAGAGGAGTCAAAGTCAAGGTCGCAGGGTAAGGTCAACTATCAGGGTCACAGAGCAAGGTCAGTTCACTTTCAAATTGATCTGGTTGATATCTGGTGGAGGGGTAAGAGTGAGACATGATTGAAATAATTCTTCTATTATTTTCAGAAATCAGTAGAATGTAATCGTCACAGGGAAAGTTAAATGTTCAGTCGTATGACTGATGGGTGAGGGTGTTGCACTCGAGGCGATCCTTCTTGATTACATTAGCTCTTTCAGTACTCTCCTAATCTGAAATAATAAGTGTCTACCAGTTGCCAAATGAAAAGATAGAAATTGTAATCAGTCTGAAGGTATCAAGGGAGCTTGCTTGTGCTGACTAAGTTCGAAATGGTGTAACCAATATGACTTTTTTTTTTTACCTCTTGTACCGATGTATGAAATGTCTCCTATTTTGGGCATAGATTAGATAGTCCGTACCTTGACGCACAACAGTCCTCCTACGTCGTCCATACTCGTACATTAGCATGTCACCACGTTGACATTACTGAGTCAATGCTCGGGATGTCTCATCCAGAACCTGTATTAGAGGGAGTGTTTTTTATTTATAAATTTTTTTTTATAAGTGACCGACTCTGGGCATAGGCTGCTAGGTCCTGTGGAAAATCTGCCCTTTTTTTCTTTTTTTACCATATTCATTTCATTAACCTATTCCTTACCTCAGCCAAGTAGAGAACTTGTGACGTTTCAGACAACTTATCTTTCCCAGCGAGGGAAAAATATTAGAAAAAAGAGAATAATGCTAATAATTAAGAACGATGCTGATGAAAGAGGAAATAATTATGAGGAAGAGTGGGGCATATAAACTTTTCGTATATAGTTCAGAAGACTGAACTGTCTGTATACAAGTTTGTTCAGAATTACTGGAACCTGTAAGAGCTGATTTGTGTGTGTGTGTGTGTGTGTGTGTGTGTGTGTGTGTGTGTGTGTGTGTGTGTGTGTGTGTGAAATATATTTATGGGAGAGTGAGTAATTTGAATGAGGCTCTGGGAATGGAGAAAATCAACCACTTCTCTGAAATGGTCAAATTATTATTTTATTTGTACTATCTTCATTTTTTTTTATTGTCTCTTCTACATCCTGACAGTATTATCACGCAGAGGAAAGATTTTTCATAGTAAACCAGGGGAATATATAGTTTCCAAATCCCTTCATCACAAGACGTCTCCCTTAAGTTAAATGAAATTATATGGTAGTTGCTCCTGATCTTTGGCCTTGGTCTGTCTGGCATAATATACCCGTCGACCACAAGTAAACAACCGCTTATATGGAGCCGTCTTACAGGTACAGGGCGAAACAATCACCGTCTACGGATCCAGCGTCCCCTTGTGGTAGGCAGTGCTTCCCCAGGGTAGGACCAGAGGCCTTCCCACAGCTAGCTGCAGGGAAATAAAAGTAGGTTTGGCTCCCCGGTCGACGCCACAGCTGTTTCATCCACAGTGCCAGCCATGCGTTACAACGTGTAGCCTTCACGTCGTTTGGTAGTTGCGGGAATTATAATTGATGTACACCCGTAAAAAAAAAATAAATGAAATTTTCAGATGGTCCATTTTGAAACAAGACGAGGTGGCTGATATGATTCCCAGAGCTTCGTTAACAGTTGGTGCTCCAGTTTTTCCATATCATAACAACTGGCAACGGGGGTGGGAGTGGGCAGACGATGATCCAGGGATCTTCTATTAGATCCTTTCAGCATAGGAAGAACTCCATAAAGCTGTAGGCGTCTGTTGTAAAGAGACGTTCAGAAATACAGCCTAATGTATACAGAATCCACAGGCGAGTGAATACAACAATGCTTTGATACAGTTAATGGAACTGTTTCGAAACATCACAAATAAGACCTGTCAACACATGGAAGCCAGTAGGACATGCACTGTAATAAAAATGTTAAAATAAACAAAAAATATTACATATACCAGTACCACCAATATCAATAAAAAAAAAATAATGACACTGCTGATACTGCTACTACTAGTACTACCACTACAGTATTACATTAACAATAATGATGATAGTGATAAAAATACTATTGCTACTGCTACTATTACTACTACTGTAATAATAACCAGTAAAGTGCGCTATGTGAGCACGTGACGAGCGAGCGAGCCTTTGTACAATACCTATCATCATAATTTCATCTTATTGTAAACTTTGAGAATTATTAATGAGGTAGTTGAACAATAACAGAAGAATCATTGAGCTAAAATATTTACTTTCTCAAGTTTTCTCTCTGGATGTGCAAGTAGCGAGGCGCTGTAGCATTTATCACACGCGTAATGTTCATTTCTCCGCTCCTGACTTGCCTTGTTGACGAACTGCGTCTGTAAACGTTTGGCTTTTGATTAGATGATATAACCCCAAAATGAAGAGATTACTCTTGCTGATTTCACCTCCTATCCTATTCATGCAAAATTATGGGCCGATATTTAATTGTTAGAATTCATGCTAGAAAACACAGTGTTACAGCAGGAAATCTTATTAATATGATTTCATAGTGGTCAGTTGAAGCCCTCGGTACATTCCCTTGGAAAGCTGGGATTCCAAGGGATTTCTTTGGTCTCATGAGTAAATGTACAGCTAAAAACAAATTTTACTGAATGTATCTACTACCTGCTGAAGTATCTCTCTTCTATCTCAGAAAGTGGAAAGTTTTTAGCCTCCAAAAACAATGGCTGTCAGGCTGGTCATGTTGGGCCGGGCTGGGTCGTGTCGGGCTGCACATTTCTCAGCTGAACGTAAACATTGCTTTGCTCACTGCTCTCGCTTGCTCGTAACAATAATGATAATAATAAAAATAACAATAATAAAAATAATAATAATAATAATAATAATAATAATAATAAACATCATCACCATCATCATTATATTATACATAAATATCTAAAAGTATTCCGTAACCCATTCCTCTAACCAAGAGTTCCAAACGCATTGTAGTGAGTAAGAAATAGGAAAATTAAGAGAGAGAAGCACCTGTGCGTTTTATTTCCAACCCCTTCTAGCACACCCCATGTCCCAGTCGCAGCAGTCAGTCATCGTGCCATGCATGCAGCCTGTCCCTTCTTTTACAGTTACGACATGGCCTCCGATTAGCCTAATATATTATATGAAGCCTCGCTGAATTCACATTCCTCGAGAACAGATGAACCCATTGATGCCTACAGGCCATGACTGTAGGGGTACCAACCATACAGGCTCAGGTCGGGTAACAATGCCCGAAAAGCCTGGGATCGACTCCATGCCTAATGATACTTTATATTTTTTTGACGGGTGTACAGCCTATCACAAAAATATCGCTGCACATCTGGGGAAACACTCTGCCATCACAGACAATGATTACTGCTACATCCCAGATGATTTTACCTTACGCTCAAAATACTCTTGTTTTCTGTGTACTACACTTTACCTTATATTCTGGTTACTGGACAAACTATTTAATGCATTTTATGAAAGACTCAAATAATTAACCGGTAGCTGAAGGGAAAAAGCTTAGATGTGGGCTCCTACACCTCAAAAGAACTGAGTTTTAGCGTTTAAATTGTTTGTGACTTATTATATTTTCCTAGAATGTTGCTATGACTGGTATGCCTAGCAAAATGGTTAATTAAAGCACCATCTAACATAAGAAAAATAGAGACCCTTAACTCCAAAATACTTTTATTAATTTGTATTTCTCTAGCTAACCACTGCATGTATGGTAGAGTTAATTTCAGTACCTATGAGTGCCTTAGGATTTTTCAGAGCATTTTTCACTTTTTACCCGTCCCCGCCCCTGAAGGGTTCTGGGACGGGATTAGTTTTCACTCTGTTTGTCTGTCTGTCTGTCTGTTAACAACTTTACGCAAAAACGACTGGTGTAAGTTTGCCAAGAATTACTGGGATGATGGGCTGTGACGTTCTGATCACCTGAGTAATTTTGGGCCAAACTGGGCCAAGCCCCAGGATGTAGGCCAAAAAATATACAATGCCTATCATCATAATTTCATCGTATTGTAAACTTTGAGAATTTTTAATGAGGTAGTTGAACAATAACAGAAGAATCATTGAACTAAAATATTTACTTTCTCAAGTTTTACCTCTCACATTTTCTCTCTGGATGTGCATGTAGCGAGGCGCTGTAGCATTTATCACATGCGCAATGTTCTTTTTTCCGCTCCTGACTTGCCTTGTTGACGAACTGCGTCTGTAAACGTTTGGCTATTGATCAAATGATATAACCCCAAAATAAGAGATTACTCTTGCTGATTTCACCTCCTATCCTATTCATGCAAAATTATGGGCAGATATTTAATTGTTAGAATTCATGCTAGAAAACACAGTGTTACAGCAGGAAATCTTATTAATATAATTTCATAGTGGGGCATGTCAGTTGAAGCCCTCGGTACATTCCCTTGGAAAGCTGGGATTCCAAGGGATTTCTTTGGTCTCATCAGTAAATGTACAGCTAAAAACAAATTTTACTGAATGTATCTACTACCTGCTGAAAGTATCTCTCTTCTATCTCAGACAGTGGAAAGTTTTTAGCCTCCAAAAACAATGGCTGTCAGGCTGGTCATGTTGGGCCGGGCTGGGTCGTGTCGGGCTGCACATTTCTCGGGTGAATGTAAACATTGTTTCGCTCGCTGCTCTCACTCGCTCGTAATAATAATGATAATAATAAAAATAACAATAATAAAAATAATAATAATAATAATAATAATAAACATCATCACCATCATCATTATATTTATATACATAAATATCAAAAAGTATTCCGTAACCCATTCCTCTAACCAAGAGTTCCAAACGCATTGTAGTGAGTAAGAAATAGGAAAATTAAGAGAGAGAAGCACCTGTGCGTTTTATTTCCAACCCCTTCTAGCACACCCCCTGTCCCAGTCGCAGCAGTCAGTCATCGTGCCATGCATGCAGCCTGTCCCTTCTTTTACAGTTACGACATGGCCTCCGATAAGCCTAATATATTATATGAAGCCTCGTTGAATTCACATTCCTCGAGAACAGATGAACCCATTGATGCCTACAGGCCGCGACTGTAGGGGTACCAACCATACAGGCTCAGGTCGGGTAACAATGCCCGAAAAGCCTGGGATCGACTCCATGCCTAATGATACTTTATATTTTTTTGACGGGTGTACAGCCTATCACAAAAATAACGCTGCACATCTGGGGAAACACTCTGCCATCACAGACAATGATTACTGCAACATCCCAGATGGTTTTACCTTACGCTCAAAATACGCTCGTTTTCTATGTACTACTCTTTACCTTACAGTATATTCTGGTTACTAGACAAACTATTTAATGCATTTTATGAAAGACTCAAATAATTAACCGGTAAATGAAGAGAAAAGAGCTTAGACGTAGGCTCCTACACCTCAAAAGAACTGAGTTTTAGCGTTTAAATTGTTTGTGACTTATTATATTTTCCTAGAATGTTGCTATGACTGGTATGCCTAGCAAAATGGTTAATTAAAGCACCATCTAACATAAGAAAATAGAGACCCTTAACTCCAAAATGCTTTTATTAACCTGTATTTCTCTAGCTAACCACTGCATGTATGGTAGAATTAATTTCAGTACCTATGAGTGCCTTAGGATTTTTCAGAGCATTTTTCACTTTTACCTGTCCCCGCCCCTGAAGGGTTCTGGGACGGGATTAGTTTTCACTCTGTTTGTCTGTCTGTCTGTCTGTTAACAACTTTGCACGCAAAAACGACCGGTGCAAGTTTGCTAAGAATTACAGGGATAATGGGCTATGACGTTCTGATTACCTGATTAATTTTAGGCCAAACTGGGCCAAGCCACAGGCTGTAGGCCCAAAAATGTTTTTCAAAAAATCGCTTTTCGGGATAACTCCTTTCAAATTCCACATATCAACATGAAACCAAAACCTAAAGGTGTATCTTTCAAATCTACGTCCTATAACATGCCTCATTACATCATGGTGGTCTCCTCCCCAGTTAGCGGTAGGGGATCAGTGTCAGGTGGGTCGGACCTGAATTTTCAGATGGTCGTAAAATCGTCAGTTTTTACCCAATTTGCTCCAAATTTGATATGTGACATCTTTGACTAGATATCCTGTCGTTTTTACACGTCAGCACCAAAATGATTGCCGGGGACGGGTTTGTTGTGCCTTAGCACCGCTTCTTGGTTCTTGGTGTTGTAGGTGAGACTGTGCAAAGCAGGGTGGGTGAGGTAGATATGTGGAGGTTAAGGGACGGGTAGAGGCGGGAAGGTACACGGTGGTTAGGAATAGATATGGGGAAGGGAGGAGTGGGTGATGTGGATGTGAGGAGGTTAAGGGATAGGTGGGGGTAGATGTGGGGAGGTTAAGGAATGGCTGAAGGTAGATGTGGGACATTAAGAGGCGGATTCGAGTAGCTGTGAGGAAGGGCGGGGTGGGTGGTGTAAGTGTGGAGAAATTAATTGATGGATAAGGGTAGATGCATGGAGGTTAATGGGTGATGGGTGGGTGGGGGGAGATGCGTCGTTGGAGGAGGGCGGGGAGGTGTTACTTATTATAGACAGAGATGCCTAGAGACACTTTTTTTGCCCAGGCCACCCTCACAGAATGGAGCATCAGATAATAAATAGATCCCAGTGTATAAAATATCCTAAGCCTCTTGAGTCCTATGATAGATTTATTCTTTATTCTTGATGTCACCAGACGATTTAGTTCATCTTAGGATAAATCTCTATTAGTGAATGGGTTCATGCTGGCTGTGACTAGTTCCTCCAGCTGGAAACGTTTATCCTAAATTTAATAAAATTTTCTAAAAGCAAATGTGAAGTATAGGTCATCGGACGACAGTGGCTAACTCCTTCACCCAGAGGACGACTTGCTGGATGACATCATGTGTTCTCCTCCCCTCCCCCCAAAAAATCAGGCCGATGGACTTCCCTGCCACGGCTTTTAACCCCTTCATTTCGAGGACGCCTTTTCCCCCCTGAACCCAGAAAAAAAAAACGCTCTATATGGGTGTAACATTTGTGTATTAATACAGAACTGGCAACAGTACTTAGGGAGCAGATCTATTCCCCTGTCTATTTGTCTGTCTATCTGTGGATAAAGGGACAGATAGATATATAGATTTATAGATAGAGAGATAGATACATAGTATCTTACTGAGACTGTGAATGTGGAGGGTAAAGGTGATGGGTTGGGTGGGTAGGAGGGGGTAGGAGGCCGGGAAAACTGCGTAACAGAATTAAGAGCTGTTTTGGTAGAGGTTCTGGAGTTTTAAAGTTGAGTAAATTAATTAACAGAGTGAGTGGCTGCGAATGGAAAAAATGAAGGAGGAGCAGGTCAAGTTTCAGGTTTTTCTCTTAGCTGGAAGTGTCGACCTCGTAGTTACGTTCTCATTTCAACATGTTTGGAATGTGTTGAAGATTTTGCTTACCTGCAATCTGATCGGAATCTTTGTCTATCTCATTCTGTCTGTCTATGGATCTTCCTATATCTGTAAATCTCGTTCGCTCGCTTTCATTTAATTCATCCCCAGCGTATTCTCTCAGTTTTATTTGGAAGTTAGGTTATAAGTGGATCGTTTTTAATCGTCGCGCTACTCAGGGGCTGTGTGACTTCGCCCTATAAGCCACGCTGGAATACACCCACAACAATCTCTTCCCCTCTGGCATGTACTTTCAGTGAACGCTTCATACGTCCTCAAACGCTTCATACGTCCTCACGTTATTTCAGATGCAATCAAGGAATTTCACATCTATTTAAAGTCGTTTCTTAAGACCTCAGAACCTGGCTGCCCTTCACATCCAATAATGGTCAATCAGATAAAATTTTGTCCATTACTTTTACTTTCGTCTTGCTCCTTCCTGTGGGAAATAAAACATTTTAGTGAAGTGGTGAACTAACTGTATTTCCAACATTTCTCTCTCTCTCTCTCTCTCTCTCTCTCTCTCTCTCTCTCTCTCTCTCTCTCTCTCTCTCTCTCTCTCTTCTGTATAAGGAATGGAAATTAGCTTAAGTCCGTCTAATGATAAGTAATCTCTATCTATCTATATACCTAGGTTGCTTCCCCCAAGGAAAGGGAGGTAGCCGGGACAGGACGACACACTCCCCATTTACTCATCCATTCAAACACATTCATTCTCATCTTAGCCCCAAAGGGGAGAAGGGACAGATCCTCACCTCACCATACCCCACAAGGGTCAACTGCGCAGTGCAATCAGTGACATCCGCAGCAGGGCCCGACAGCAGAGCTGGTTTACCCCTGCCACATCATAATAGACCCATCCCCTTACCCGCACCTGACCTGACCAGCTGATCAGACCAAATGCGGGAGTATATCCCTCAGGGCCGCGTCATCATTTATTCGTTCACAGTTTCTCTCCATTTATTTCTGTCATGAACAGCCACTCTTCCTTGCTCAACAGACATCCCTCTCGCATCCAAGGCTCTCTTCACACTGTCCATCCATCCTATTCGTGGTCTCCTTCTCAGCCTTACACCTCTCACATCAAATCTAGTTTTTTTTTCACCAATCGCTCATTATCCATTCTCTCCATATGCCCAAACCATTGCAACACCCTCTGCTCAACTCTACCAGCCATCTCCCGCACAACTCCAGTTCTCCATCGCATTTCATCATTTCGCACTCGATCCATAAGCGTCACTCCACACATACTCCTCAGACACCTCATCTCCATTACATTCAAACTTTTCCTCTCTGCTACACCCATATTTTTTTTTTTTATGTGAGGAAGAAGGAACCAAAGGCAACGAGACAGCAAAACTGTTCCTTCCAAGAGAAAAACAAAAAAAAAGAGAGAGCCAAACAAAATAAAAGAGAGAGCCAAATTCAAGATCCGATCATTTCGAGTTGCCTGGACACACTGCATTTGAAAGACTGGAGATCATAGGAAGCAGGAACTCTTGCATTAGAGAGTTGGACAGAAAAGGGATGAGAGTTTGCTGCTAGACGGGTGCTACGCACCCGTTGTACAGGTGGAGGAATGCATGAAGACAGTTCAGAGGAGCAGTGACCATTGAAGTAGCAATAGAAAAGAGATAAAGATGCAACAGTGCAGTGAAGAGACAGAGGTTGAAGGAAGTCAGTAAGAGGAGGAGAGTTAATGAGAAGAAAAGCCTTTTGCTCCATCCTATTGAGAAGAGCTGTATGTGGGGATCCTCCCCACACCATGAGAGTTGCACTCCACACAGGGGAGAATAGAACCCCTGTATAGAGTCAACAACTGTGCAGGGGTAAAGAAGGAATGGAGTCGGCTTAGCATACCCAATCTCTTGGAAGCAGATTTTACAAGAGATGTAATATGATCTTTCCAAGATAAATCCCGAGTAAATGAAACACCAAGCATGCTCAAGGATGATGCAGGATTAAGCTGAATATTATTAAACATTAGTGGGTATACCTGTGGAAGATTTTGACGGGTTGATAGGTGAAAAACCGAGTCTTTGATGCATTAAAAACAACCAGATTATTTTTACCCCAGTCAGAGATACGGACTAAGTCAGATATTAGGTGTTCCATAGCCTCATCCCTTGTTTGTTGAAGTAACTGCTGAGATGGACATTGCGGGAATCGAATGGAAAGGTGAAGGGTGGAGTCATCAGCATATGAGTGGATAGGGTTAGATATACAGCTTAGAAGGCCATTGATGAATAAAAGGAAGAGAGTTGGTGATAGGACAGAGCCCTAAGGAACACCACTGTTTAGATCTAGGAGAAGAACGATGGCCGCCTACAACACCGGCTATAGAACGTCCAGAAAGGAAGCTAAAGATGAAGACACAGATAGAAGGATAGAAACCGTAAGGGGGCAGTTTGGAAATTAAAGATTTATGCCAGACTCGATTGAGAAGCCTTTGAGATGTCAAGTGCTATGGCAAAGCTTTCCCCAAAGTCCTGAAACGAGGATGACCAGGAGTCTGAAAGGTAGGTGAGAAGATTCCCTGTGGACCATCCCTGACGGAACCCATACTGATGATCAGAAAGAATGTTGTGATAGGAAAGATGCTTTAAAATTTTTCTATTAAGAATAGACTCGAAAACTTTTGAGATACAGGGTGTTAAAGCAATTGGGCGATAGTTAGAGGATTGGGAATGGTCACCCTTCTTTGGGACTGGCTAAATGAGAGCAAACTTCCAACAAGAAGGAAAGGTACAAGTTGATAGACGTAGGTGAAAGAGTTTGCCTAGGCAGGGTGTTAGCACAGAAGCACAGTTCTTGAGAACAACAGGAGGGACTCCATCAGGCCCATATGCCTTATTAGTATTGAGTCCAGCAATGGCAGAAAATACATCAGCTGAAGAAATTTTAATGTTAGCCATGAGGAAGTCAGAGGGGGGAAGTGATGGAGGAACAGCGCCAGAATCGTCTAAGGTGGAATTGGAGGAGAAAGTCTGAGCGAAGAGATCTGCTTTATCAGTAGAAGAAATAGCTACAGAGCCATTAGAATAGAAAACAGGAGGGAAGGATGATGATGTAAAGTTGTTAGAAAGGTTTTTGGCAAGGTGCCAGAAAGAGCAGGAAGAATTCGAGTTAGAGAGTTGAGAGCATTTTGTACAGATGAAATTATTTTTAGCAAAGCGAAGAACAGACTTAGCACGATTCCGGGCAGAAACGTATAAAAGATGTGATTCAGGGGTGGGTTGGCTCCGGTAACTTTTATTGGCCCTCTCCTTGTTGCAAACAGCATTAGAACAAGCATGATTAAACCAAGGCTTTCGTGCATTAGTCAAAGGATATGAGAAAGGAATGTATGCTTCCATGCAAGAGAGAATATCCTCCGTAATGCGCAAGGCACACCCAGATGGCTCCCAGCCATGGAAGCAATAATCATTCCAGGGAAAATCAAAGAAGTACTGCCTGAGGGCCTCCCAAGCTGCAGCTCCAAAGTGCCACAGACGACGTTTCTTTGGAGGGTCCACAATCCTTATCTGAGCGATAGGACAGGTTAATGTGATAAAGTTGTGATTGGAGGAGCCCAACAGAGAGAAAAGATTAACAGTGTAAGCAATAGGATTAGTTGTAAGGAAGAAATCAAGTATGTTGGAACTCTCTCCAAGGCAGTCAGGGATACGGGTAGGGTGCTGTACAAGCAGCTCTAGGTCATTAAGGATAGAAATGGCGTAGGCTTGTTCATATAATGCAGTCAGTACCACAACACCCTCATACAACCTTCTCTTTACATCCATTGTAAGCAAACGACATCTAAACACTTTTTTCATTCCTCCCAGCACCTTACCTACTTCATTTATTCTAAAATTTCACTTCTGCATCTATTCTACCATCCACAGCAACATGTGACCCTAAATATTTAAAACTACCTCCTCAAGCAACTCACCATTCAAAACTATATTCATCCCCCTACCATCTACCAACCTTGTACACTTCATCATTTTACTCTTATTCTCATTTACTTTCAATTTCCTCCTTTCACACACCCTTCCACACTCCTCTACCAACTGTCTCAATCTCTCCTCTGAATCAGCCACCAGTGCAGTATCGTCTGCAAACAGCAACTGCTTCAGATTCCACTCTCCACCATCAACATTCACCAGGCTCAGACCTGCACCTAAAACTCTTGCATTCACCTCCCTTACAACACCATCCATATAAATATTAAACAACCACGGCAACATCACTCATCCCTGTCGCAGCCCCACTCTCAAGGGAAACCAATCATTCACAGCATTTCCCATTCTTACACACGCTCTACTATTTACCCTCTCAATGTCAGTCACGCTATTCGCGTTCCATGTTGATTGTTTTAAAGATGATCAGTCACTCAAATCGTGTTCCTAAGTACAAAAAAATTAGCCAAAAATTACGTTTTTGGCAAAATCCCGTCAAATTTTGACACATTGTAGAGAGTACAGCACTTTCCAATGGTAAGGCATTGGCAACACTGAGCTGCCTCACGAGGCCCAGCATATAGCGATATACCTCAGTCTCTTCCAAGCAGCCAGGAGGTGAGGTTATGTTGGGTGTACTGTCCCTTTAAACTCCTACTAATTCTCCCCCTCCTGCCTGAGCTGAAGCCCCTATGGACTCAGTGTGATAATGTAATATTTGTGAACATATTTGTATGTGATATTGTCCATGGAACATAGAAATATGTCACGAAAAGGAATTGTGTCTGTTATCAAGCGTTAGGCTTAGAGCCGATATGCGTGTTCACTGTTGCGGGGTTTCACCTCTCGCCCTCCCTAAGGCCCTATGGCGTGATTACAAATACCTATATAATGAAGCCAATGCCTAAACTGTATTTTGTGTGAAAGATGTTGTGGCTGGCTTTGTGAAATTATGGAACCATAGTGTGGAATGGGGCGGGCATCACGTACAGTTTTCATAGTTGGGAAGGAAGAATTAAAGGTATTTAGGGATGGAATTATTGTGGTTCTGATAGTGAAAATGCGTATGGAATTGTGTGGAATATACATCAAACATGCTACAGGTGTTCGTGAAGGAGTGTGGTGTGTGCCAATACAATAGAGTCGCAGCGAGTGTTCACAAAGAATTATTTCATGCATTGACTGACTTAGCTAAAACAAAGCGCAAGTGTCAGAGACAAGAAATATGCCACAGCCACATATACATACGTATGTCGTGCAGTGAATGTTTGTGGAGAAATCTATTGTGTGCATGCACGTGTTTTAGGCAAATGAATCGCAAGGAGAGAAGGAAATACACCACAGCCACAGACACAAGCACTCACCCACACACGCACACGCTCACCCACACACGCACATGCTCACACACTACATAACTCCTCATCTTCAAGCAACTGCCAGCATCTCAGCACCTCTGGAGGAAGTGAGTTATCTGTATTTTGTTGATCTGTATATTGACCTAATTATATAGTTCAATATATTTTACACAAATAAGTAATATTTTTTTCATACACACATATGAGATGGAAGAAAGTTCAGCTTCAGTATCAGTACCTAGCAAATAGACTACTGGTCATGTCGAGTTTCTGACAGCACTATCAAAAACCTTATGATATTTTAAGTGTATACTTTGAGTAATAAAAGAAAATAATAAAACGTAACGAGCGATAGTATGTAGCCGTGGGTGGGGCAGAGAAAGAATATTTTTTTATCTTGCATGTAGGTGAGGAAGAGTATTCTATGTTTGTCGTCCAATTACTCCAAAACTATTGGACGTATCGATTTCCCATAAGAACCATGATAAAGTGCAGTAATTCTACGTATGTTCATTTGCAGAATATAAGCCTCTGGGAGCATTTTCTGTTGGAAAAGTTGGGGGAACAGACTGTTTTGATAAAGTCGAAAGCGTTTAGAAGAGTTTTCTCACTTTGTCGGCCAATTGCTCGAAAACTATTCGACGTATCGATTTCCTATAAGAACCATGATAAAGAACAGTAAATTCTACGTATGTATACGACATAACAATGTAATATCTATGATAAGAATTCGTTGTTACGTAGGCGGGAATATTGCGTATGCTGTGCGCGCATCACGAGAGACTTATGGACGTGAGTTCCCAGTCGTTTTTGGCGATTTATTCGAGAACTGTGAGGCGTATCGAAACCAGTATTAGATCATTAGAAAGCTGGTGATATTCTGCATAATATTATGCAATAAAAACATAACATGTGCGAGAAAATTGAAGTTTTAGAGCTCCTTGATTTTTTTTCAAAAATGGCTTTCAGTTTTTGGCTATTTTCTCGAAAACTACAAATCGTATCAACACCGGATTTGTCTCTTTAGAAAGCAGATGAAATTCTCTATCAAAACATCTAATAAGTTTTTCCTGTTTGATGGAAAACATTCGAATGGTGATGCTGGGAAGTGAATGTGACGTAGTAAAATTTTATTCACGGCCACCTGACGTTGTTTTATTCGTGTTTTCCTGTTTTTTTTTTTTTTTTTTGTGGTGCTAGAACAAACATCGACGAATAAGATGACATAGGTTTCATGGCAGTATATTGATGTTTGGGTGGCGAAAATAAGGAGAGAATACGTGTTATTTGCCGCGTGCCGGCAGCCAGGTCGGGAGGCTTCACAGAAAAATCGGGCACCGGAAAACTTACTGAAACTTTTTCGTGCGTGAGAGGGTTTACATAAAAACTTTTCATCCCTTTTAGTAACCTACCATCAAGTCCATACAATCTTAAAACAGTCCACAAAGCCTTCCTATCAGTTCTATCATACGCTGTCTCTAAATCCATGAATGCCCAAAACACATCTTTGCCTTTCGCTAAATACTATTCACACACTTGTCTCACAGTGAACACCTGATCCACGCATCCCCTCCCTCTCCTAAAGCCACAGTGCTCATCACCAATCACTCCCTCTGTACCCTCTCCAACTTTCATAATTAACACTCTGCCATACACCTTACCTACAACACTCAACAGACTTATACACCTAAAGCCAGTAAATTCATACTTATCACCCTTACCTTTATACAACGGAACCACACAAACACTTGCCCAGTCAAATGGCACCATACCTTTCACAAAGCATACATTCAACAATCTTACTAACCAGCCAACAATAGTCACTCCACCACCCTTCAGGCATTCCACAGCACACCCATCCATACCTGCAGCTTTCCCTGTTTTCATCTCCATTACTGCCTTCTCCACTTCCTCTTTCGTGATCAAAGAATCATTCAACTCTCTCAACACATTTATTCCTTGCATCCTTGCATCCACCACAAACTCAGCCATCCTTTCCTCCTCTACATTTAACAATTTTTCAAAATACTCTGCCCATCTCATCCTTACTGCATCCATCTCAGTTAACATCTTTCCATCCTCTGCTTTTACTCGCTCTTCCTTCCCAGATTCTCCCTTTGGCACCCTTTTAACCTCCTTCCAGAACATTTTCTTATTCTGTTGAAAAATTTCAATCAGCCGCCTACCCCACCTCTCATCTGCTGCCTCTTTAGCATCACGCACAGCCCTTCTCGCCCTATTTCTCTTTTCCTTATACCTCTCATATGACACCTCATCCTTCCTCTGCAGCCACACTTCATATGCACGTCTCTTCTCAGCCACAGCCATACTTACTTCCTCGCACTTTTAAATGAAAATTAAATATAATGTTACTAGAACTACTGTTTTACTATACGAATTTTAAAAATAGATTTGATATAAATGAAGAATGTGCTTGTTTTACTTGTATTTTTGTAGATAATATTAAGTTATGAAGCAGTTTGCCCGTTTTTCTCTAGTTTTGCATTTAAGTTAATATCTAATTGGTCTGTTTTATACTAATAGTCGACTGAACTGATAATGTTACGTATCTAAAGTTTGATATGAAGTAAAACAACGCTCCTTTGTTTATGTGTTAAATAGGTGGCCAATAGGTGTGGTACAATACTGTGGAGCCTTGTTTATTGGTAGTAGGTCTTCAGGCGGTACGGTGTAGGGGTGAGTGTCGTGTGTGGTGTAGCGGCAGTGTGTGTGTGTGTGTGTGTGTGTGTGTGTGTGTGTGTGTGTACGTACTCCTCACATTACCACTTCATCATCCTTCTCCTCCCTCATCATATTCCGCTTTCTCTCTGGCCCTCCCACCCCCTGCCCCTCACTCACGCTACCTCTGCTAAGTCTATCCCTCTGTCATCCTCCCACACCATCACCCTACTCCTCCCTGAATCCGTCTCTCCTCCACACTACCCCACTCTAACCTATTCCTCCCTCACCTTATCCCTCTTTCACCCTGCCTTCCCTCACGCTACCTTTCCTCATCCTATCTTTCCGTTACCTTACTCTAACCGCCTCACGCTACCCTCCCTCACACTGCCCCTGTTCTTGCCTACCTCTCACCATCCCTCCAATACCTTGTCTCACCTACACCCTACCCTCATTCACCATAGAACTCCCTCACTCTACCCATCTCTCACCCTGTTCCTTCCTTACCTTACCCCTCACTCACCCTACCTTCCTTCACCCTATCCTCGCTCGCCCTACCCTTACTCACCCTTCCCCTCCCTGACCCTACCTTCTTCACCACTCACTTTATCCCTTCCCCACTCTACCATCTTTAATCCTTGCCTTTATCCCTTCCCCACTCTACCATCTTTAATCCTTGCCTTTATCCCTTCCCCACTCTACCATCTTTAATCCTTGCCTTCTTTTTCTCTCTCTCCTCTTTCTTAATCCTCGTTTCTCCCTCGATTGCGTTCTTTTTCTCTCAACTAAATTTTGCTTTTCTGATTACTCTATCATTTTCCCCTTCTTCCAACTCCATTTCTTTCTCCTCTCTGTGGTCTGGCTCTTTCGCTAACTCCGTCTTGGCCTGTCGGCGTGTCTATCTGCCTGTCTACGTCTGTCTGTCTATGTCTGTCTGTCCGTCTGTTTTTCTGCATCTGTCTAATGGTTTGTGTCTGTCTGTCAGTTTGTGCACGTCTTTTTCTGTCTATCTGTATGTCACCCTTGCTATTTCTGTCTCTTTATCTCTTTACCGGTATTTCGTGTATTTCTTTGTCTGTGTAATTTTTTATATATTTATCTGTCTGTCTTTCTGTTTTTGTATTGGTCTATAAATCTTTCAATCTACCTGTCTGTCTGTTTTGTGCATTTATATATGCATCCTTCCTGTACATGCTTCTCCTTCCCCATCTGTCTGTCTGTCTGTTTGTCTGTCTGTCTGTCTATCTGTCTGTCTGTCTGTCTGTCTGTCTCTCTCTCTCTCTCTCTCTCTCTCTCTCTCTCTCTCTCTCTCTCTCTCTCTCTCTCTCTCTCAGGATAAAACATCTCCCCTCCCCCCCAAAAAAAAGCCCAGGGCCACCTTTCGGTTCGGCCCTCTCCCAATATTTATAAAGCGTTCGTAAAATAAAAGTTCATTGGCGCCGAGTTTGCTGAGGAACCGAACTGGAATGAAGGTGTCGGATGTGTCGGGAGGCGGATGTGAGGTGGCGTCAGAGCCGAAGTGTCATAAGGTCGAAGTGGTGTCAGAAGGGTGGTAGTACAGAACACATGCATACGAGTATATCTGTCTATCTATCTATCTATAGATCTATATCAGTCTATCAATTTATCTATATCATTTTATCTATCTGTTTATCTCCTATCTACCTATCTATATCAGTTTATCTGTCTATCTGTATCATTTAATCTATCTATCTATCAGTTTATCAATTTATCTTCCTATCTGTTTATCTATATCCGTTTACCTATCTATCTATCTGTCTATCTGTCTCTATCTGTCTACAGCTTTGTACATGAGAGAGAGAGAGATTCTCTCTCTCTCTCTCTCTCTCTCTCTCTCTCTCTCTCTCTCTCTCTCTCTCTCTCTCACACACCCCTTTATCAGTGCTTATACACAGCTAACGTCCTTTACCAACGTTGATGCAAGAAAAATATTTACAGTAGTCACAGAGGCAACAGACAGGGAAGGTAAAATGAAACTTAAAGGCAGGAGGGCAGGTATAATGCAGCATCTTTTGTTTCTTGACGTAGTAATGTTTGACGCAGCAAATCGTAACGTGGAGACATAGACGTACTAATTCTTGACGTAGTAAGGTTTGGCGCAGCGAATCGTAACGTGGAGTCAGCGAGGTATAAATTCTTGACGTAATAATGTCAGACGCAGAAACTCTTATAACCGAGATTTTGGCGTATTAAATTCTCATATACCAAGTTTTAAAGTAGAAATTCCTGTGTACTGAATCCTGACGAAGTAAAACTTGATGCGTTGATTCTTGGCGTAGCAGTTTTTTCTTTTCTCAAAATCTGACAAAGCGTTGGTTGACACACGAGAAAATATCGTTAGCAAATCTTGGCTTGACGTAGGATTCCACTCACATGACGCAGTCCTGCCTTCGAGTGACTTTACACTGAGTGGCCATTGAGATGGTTTTATGTAAGCCAGGGCACCATAATTATACGAGTACTATGTTGGGTGGAAATAAAATATAGATGGTTTGTTGTCTGGTGTTTCAATTCGCTCCAATAGCATGTGGTCCATAAGGGATTATTACATCAGTGTGGTGGTTGGGATTTATTTCTTGCACAAAGTACCTCAGGGAAGACCGACTGGTCATTCACTTTAAAATATTTGGACTCAGAAGCCTAGCCCCGGACCGCAGAGCTCCAGATAACAATGATGGATTGATGACACATAGAAATCATGAGAAAACAAATTCTGGCGTGGAAAGTCCTGAATTTTGACCTACCAGATCTTGACTCATAACACAGTAAATCTCGAATTATGACGAAATAAATCTTGCCGTAACATGTCGTCAATTTTGATACAGCAGAACCTAATATGGTAAGTCTTTAAAGCGCATTTCTTGACGTAGAGTTCTGTGGATCTGAAAGAAACAATTTTCGAACACTCAAAACTGGATGGAGAAAATATTTTGGAAGCAAAATTTAAGTCTTTCATAGCAGAATATGATCCTTGATATTAGAAAAAGAAAGTAGTGATTCTTGACGTAACCATTCATGACGTGCCCAGTCATTAAAGTTAACAGAGCAATTCTTCCCTTTCTCTTATCCCCCTCCCCCTCTCCTCTCCTTATCCTCTGCTTACCCCGTCAAGCTTTCGCTTCAGGTCATTCACCCCCCTTTACTGCTCCCTATCTCTTTTCCTCTTCACTCCCTTCTCTTTTTCCTCTTCGTCTCTCTTCTTCCTCCCTCTCGCTTCTTACTCCCTTTCTTTTTCCATTTTCTTCCCTTTCCCCTCTCTTTCTTACGTTTTCCTTTTATTTTATTTTTTATTTTTTCCTCCTCTCTCTCCAACTTTCTTTCCCCTACGCCCTCTCCCAATCCCTTTCCCCTTCCTATCTTTTTAGGTCCCCCCTCCTCTCATCCTCTCTGTAACGAACCCCTCCGCCCTCACTAAACCTCCCACCAAGTCAAAAGGAGCCTAAGAAAACAAACAAGAGTGGTGCTTGACTGGGCCCAGACGGTGAAAAACATGTTGCTTGGATTCTTGTGTGTGGTGTTTGTGTGTTTAGCACCGATGCTGGAAATGTGTGTGTGTGTGTGTGTGTGTGTGTGTGTGTGTGTGTGTGTGTGTGTGTGTGTGTGTGTGTGTGTGTGTGTTGGGGGGTGGATGAGCGGTGTTTGTATGGGCAGGTTGGTAGATGTGTCACAGATCAAGATGGATGTATATCATCATTTGATATTCGTACATGTGTTTGTTTATAATACCTTTGTCTGAACAAACACATTTTATTATCATATAATATACATATATATGTTAAGAGATATTTGTATAATCAATGATATCATGCAATACCTAAGGAATTCGTGAACTGAGTTTAAATAACGATGCGTTAATTAAGGCTAGGTTAATTTGGACTGTGATTAGGTTAGGCTGGGATAATTTACGTTAAGTTTAGGTTAGGTTAGGCTAGGTTAGCTAGGATAGGTTAATGGTTAATTTATTTTGAACGCTTAACATAATTTATCATTCATATAAACTAACCCAATCTAACCTATCCAAACTAACGTAGCCTAATGTAACCAAAACTTAACCTAGATTATCCCAGCCTACCCTAACCGCGGCCTAAATTAACCTAACCTTAATTAACCCATCTTAATTTAAACTCATTTCACGAATTCCCTAGGGATTTCATGAAATCACTGGTTACACATATTCCCTGTAACATATACACCGTATCTATCTATATGTCTATCTATCTGTCCAGTACATGCAGTAGACATTCTATTATCATCACTGGCTAGCTAGTGAAATATTATATTACCAACGAACTATGATTACTCGAGTACTCAAAAATTGGACGTTAACTTGCAAGTAAAATTGCGATTAATTCTTTCCCATGCGTAAGAGTTACTCTTTCTGGCAGGAAAAGAAAATACAGCGCACAAACTACCATATCGATGCCAACGACGATGATGTGATGACAAATTCAACCAAATGTCAGACCATGAGAAAAATTAACACATTGTGTAAAGCTGGTACCCTAAGTACAGCTTTCTTTTCTTATAATTTCTTCAGCACCATGACATAATTTATAAAATCATTCTTGTTGCCTTCAAACGATTTTGTTCAACCCAGGAAAGACTTCTTGTGTTGGAGATTAGTAAAAGTTTCATTTAATTCCTCTAGTTCAAATATCTCCCCTGATCTGAGCACATTGCCATAGAGACTGAGAAAATAAAATGAACACGACTTCCTAGGCAATGGGTTTAAGTGTAAGCAGATCACATATATACCACACATTTTCTCACAATAATTAATTCAGATGTTTAAAAAAAGTTGTCTTTTTACTATCAGTCAGTTTATCCCTTGCTGCAGTGGACTATGCTGTCCATCTCCTATTTTGTCTTTCGATGTTTCATGGCTTTCATCCTCTTATTGGGAGTTGTGTTATCGAAGTCAAATAACATGGTCAGCCTACAGGAAGAGTGAAATACATAAGACTGCAACATACTTTAAACTTTCAGTCCAATGACTTATTATAGTAATCATCTATGCGAACTGGAGACAATTTTATTCAAGCTACGAGAGACTTCTAGTAAAGAAGCCTTTACTGGAGGCTGCATCTAACCCAGAGATTCCCAAAAGTCGATCCTAGGCTGAATAAAATTACCCACAGACAGCAGGAATACAATATAAAGTACATCATCGGACTGAATGAGTGAATGGCTAAAATGTACTAAGCTGAAAATAAATGAATATATAAAAAAAATAAAGACACGAATAATCATGATACTAAAAATGAATATGGGAGCTGAAGAGGTGGCTGCGAGTCTTCCGAGCAAGTGAACAGATTTTAAAATGCGTATGGCAGGAGCAAATAGTTAAAATGTATTATGATAAAAGAAATAGATAAATAAACCAATAAATAAATGTAGGTGCAGAAGAGGTGGTAGTGAGTCTCCTAAGCCCAGGTGAGTACATTCCTGGGTGATTGGTTTAGGGGGGCTTTTAAATTGTTAGCTTTGGTGCTTCGGTTGGTTGCCTCATGCGCCACCCTCCTCTGTCCCCTCCACCTATTGCTACAGTAAACACACGCGCGCTAATACCCACATACATACATACGTACATACAGACTGACAGACAGACACTCTTACCCATACATACTCAGCAACACACACACACACACACACACACACACACACACACACACACACACACACACACACACACACACACACACACACACACACACACACACACACACACAAAACACCCATTCTTAAGCCTACACCCAAAGCCGCCACAAAACCCTTTTCATTTCCCCCCTTCTCCCTTCCTCTCTCCATTGCCTTCTTTCCATGCCATGATTTCCAGTTCCCTTACTTCCCTTCTCTGCTTCCCCTTACCTGTTCCTCTGCTTCTCCTTACCTGCTCCTCTGCTTCTCCTTACCTGCTCCTCTGCTTCTCCTTACCTCCTTCTCTTCCTCCCCTTACTCTGCAACTGCCTTTCACTCTTCTCTGTCCTCTCTCTTTCCCCTTACTCATCCAAATCCCTCACCCTCTAGCTCTATTCTCTCTGTCATCCTCCCTCACTGTTTCCCCTCACCTACCATATTCCTCTTCCATCTACTGTAGATATTCCGCTCTCCCTCCCTTGTTGTCTTCCCTTACTATCAACATCTTGACTGCCTAGTTGCTAAGCAGATTTATACTACATTCTCTTCTTAGCGTTTCCAAGAGGGAGCGCTGAGAAGGGAATGTAGGCCCACTCTACTGCCTTTTTCCGTCGCTAAGCTAAATGAAATAAGCTGCAAAAAGGGCGTTAATCTGTGCCAGACTGAAGTGAATGAACCATAGTAAAAGCAGTCCTTACCCTTTTCCTTCGTTTCATCTTTCTTTCTTGCCACTTCTCCATAACATCGAGTTCACTCCCAGCTTAAAAAAAAAAAAAAAAAAAAAAAAAAAAACTAATGCCTTTTTCCTGCACAAGGGTTTAATCTAAGTCAAATCTTCCTCCACCAAACGATCTACAACAATCTATATTACATGCAGGTCCTCATTATTGTTCAGTTTGTTTAAAAAAGACACGAGTGAAACAGATATTTTCCATCAGTTTCACCGACGACGAAAATCGAAACCAGTTTCTTCCAAATGCGACCTGAATATGTTTTTCAATATACCACCATTTTCTCTCTCCTAACTCCATCTTTCCTCCCTCCAGTCCCCTGTTCCCTCTCCACCTCCCGCAGCTCAGCAATGGCCATCAGTTTGCCCTTTTGCGCCTCTCATCAAATACCAAAGTATACCCCTCCTCTTTTTCCTCCAGCCTCCCTCCCCTCTCCCACCCTAACCCCACCCTGCCTTCCCAGACCCCATTTCCACTCCCACTAACCTTTCCTACACCCATTTCCCCATCCCTCACCAACTACCCTCTCCCCCTCACCCCAGCTGTATTCCTGCCTGAGCTCTTTCTAGAGTTACCTTCATATTTTACCCACCTTCCTGCATTTCTGAATCCTTCTCTGCCTCTCCAGCCAGCCACCCTCCGTAATCCTCAGCCAGCCACCCTCCGTAATCCTCAGCCCGCCCCCCAGTACCCCCTTCTAAAACCCTTTCATATAGCAATGGGCTCCAAACTGCACCATTACCCCTCAGTTCCTCTCACCCTGTTCCCTATCATTCGACGATTTTCTTTTACTATTGCCCTTCCCTTTCCCTCATTCTATTCCCTTCTTCCATTCTACCATTATTACTTAATGTTTTTCCCTCTTTTCTCTCTTCCTCCTGCCTACATCCATTCTACCATTTTCTCCTAATATTACTCTTCTCCCTCTCGCGTTACTCCTTCCTACTTATTCTCTAATATTTACGTTTACACTCCTATCCATCCCCTCAACCTTCCCTCTCCATTTGCATTTTGCGTTTCTACCCTCAAAATTACGGACTTGATGTTTGTGCTCTGACAGAAACTAGATTAACTGGAGTCGATAAGTTGGATTTGGAGGATGGTATACGTTTATTGATATCTGGCCGACAGGACGGAATGCATTATCAGGGAGTAGGATTGTTGCTGGGTTGTAAGGCAAATAAGGCTTTATGTGAGTGGGATCCTATAGATGAGCGATTGTTATACGCACGGTTTAAATCAAATCATGACAACATCAGTCTGTTTGTGTGTTATGCACCTACTAATGATGCACTCGATGAAAGGAAAGACACATTTTATGAAAAGTTGCAAGAAGGAGTAGGAAGGGTACCTAGACATGATGTTTTGATCTGCGTTGGAGACTTTAATGCAGTAATGGGCTGTTCAAATGAGGGATTTGAGGCATGTATGGGTAAGATGGGAGTTGGTTGTAGGATGAGTGAAAACGGAGTGAGGTTTGGAAGCTTCTGTCTAGCAAATGACTTAGTCATCGGGGGCACACTCTTTCAGCATTGCAATATACACAAGACAACTTGGGTGTCGCCGTGTGGAAAATATAAAAATCAGATTGATCACATCGCTATCAGTAGGAGGCATAGAAGTTCTCTGCTAGATGTTCATGTTAAACGGGGAGCGGATATTGGTAGTGACCATCAACTCAGCATTGCAAAAATAAGGTTTAAACTTAAAAATCAGAAGAAGGAAAAATCTGGTGTTGGTAGATACGATATTGTTAAGCTTAGAAGGGAAGGAGAAGAAAAGGAGGAATTCAGATTAGAATGCAGAAATAGGTTTTTGGTGTTGGAAACGTTGGAAGAGGGGGAGAGAAGTGTAGATGAGATGTGGGAGGATGTGAACAAAGTTTTGCATGAGACTGCTGAATGTACGATTGGAAGGAGACATAGATTCAGGAGAAAGAAATGGATGTCAGAGGAAACGTGGGATATGATAAAAAAGAGAGGTGACGCTAAATTGAGGAGTGAGATGCAATGCGTTGATGAACAAGAGATTGAATTAGCAAGAGCTGCGTACTGGAGTTTGAATTCAGAAGTAAGAGGGTTAGCTAGGAGAGATAAAAGATGTGTGGATGAAAAGGTTGCAGAGACTGAAATCTTAATAAACAAAAATGATGGACAGAGTCAAAGAATAGCATATGAATCGATTAGAGAACTGAGTGGTAATGCAGGTAAACGCAAGGAAATACCAGTTAGAGACAGGGAAGGAAATTTATTGACCAAAGATGGAGATATTAAAAATAGATGGAAAGAGCATTTTGAGACAGTTCTTAATAGACCAATACCACCAGAAGAGGATATACCGTCTGCTCAGGAAGATTTAAATATAGAAACAGGAGAGTTGAGGCTTGCAGAAGTGGAGAAAGCATTAAAACATTTAAAGAATAATAAGGCACCAGGGGAGGATGGTTTATTTCCGGAAATGTTTAAAGTGGAGGGGGATAGATTAATAATGATCTTGACCAAGCTATTCAATAAGATATGGGTGACGGGGTTACTACCATCAGTTTGGAAGAATGGTGTAATTGTTAAAGTTCCGAAGAAGGGAGACCTGAGTGAATGTGGTAATTGGAGGGGAATCTCTTTGTCACCGATAGCTTTGAAAGTTTTCAGTAGAGTGTTGTTAAATAGGTTGGAGCCGGTGAATGGTATGTAGGAGGACTACTGGGCCTTGAGTGCAGGCTGTGAAGCCTATGCCCAGAGTCGGACACATAAAAAAAAAAAAAAAAAAAAAAAAAAAAAAAAAATTCTGAGGGATGAACAGGCTGGTTTTAGAAAGGGAGGTGGTTGCAATGATCATATCTTTATAGTTAGGCATTTGATGCAGCAAGTTAATGAAATGAGAGTACCGTTAAGTCTTTGTTTTGTTGATTTTGAAAAGGCTTTTGATAGTGTTTCGAGAGAGACTATGGGGAAGATCATGAGACATTATGGAATACCAGAGGAGTTTGTGAGGGTCATTATGAACATGCATGAGGATACATTTTGTAAAGTGATGGTTGATGGTTGTCTGAGTGATTCGTTTGAAGTCAAGTCCGGAGTAATTCAAGGTGGTGTTCTATCGCCTTTACTATTTATATTGGTCATTGATTACATTATGAAACGCGTTGGAACAGAAACCGGTGCAGGTATACTTTGGGGAGCGAACAGGAAACTTTTGGATTTAGATTATGCAGATGATATAGTTTTGATTTGTGATGGGCCAGAAGAGATGCAGAGAGTGTTGGACTGTTTGGTGAGTGAGGGTCGCAAGGTGGGTTTGGTTATTAATTGTGGAAAAACTGAAATAATCAATATGAATATGGAAAATTCGCAGGAATGTGTAATTGGAGGTATGGTTGTAAAGCAAGTTGATAGGTTTAAATATTTAGGTACTTATTTAGCCAAGGATGGTTCTTTGAACTTTGAATTCGAGGAAAGGTTAAAGAAGGCTAATCAGGCAATGGGAATGCTTAAAAATATTTGGAATAATAACAATTTTTCTGTGCATACAAAAATCAAACTTTATAAGGTAATGGTTAGGAGTATCTTAATTTATGGACACGAGTCTTGGTACAGCACAGTGACTATGGAGAATAAATTCTTGGTGTTTGAAAATAAAGCACTTAGAAGAATATTAGGAGTTAAGTGATGGGAAAGGATACCAAATAGTAGAATTAGAGAAATAACGGGAGTGCAGCCGATCGATGAATATGTTAGATTCTCACGATGGAAGTGGCTAGGACATGTGTATAGGAGACAGGGAATGGTGCGAGGTACACCAGGGTGGGTGGCACTTGGTAGGAGAGGTAGAGGAAGGCCAAAAGAGACGTGGGTGAGGACAATGAGACGGGAAGCTGGAGATGAGTGTTGGGGAGATCTTGAGGAGTTAGCACAGGATAGGATGTGGTGGTGTGAGTTCATCGAGGCCCTATGCATCCCCGAGGGTGCCACAGGAAATGATTGATTGATTGATTGACCCTCATCCTCTATTATTCTCTCCCCTTAGCCCCCTCCATTTTTTACCATTCCACCTACACTGCAGTCTTCACTGACCAAAAGTACCTTTTATTCTATCCGCTCATCTTAACACTCATTTATCTCCGTCATTCCTCCAACTCTCTAGGCTAACCTTTTCATTCATTACCTTCTCCCAGCAGTCTGTAGCTCTTACCCCTGCTTCCTACACTACATTTAACACTGATCTACCCTTCATTTCATCCAAACCTTCAATCCTACCCTTCCGCTTCCAATGAACCTCGCATTCAGTACCCGATCAAAAGGTTTAAACTCCACTACAATCCTAAGAGTACAGCACCCCACACCCACCAAACCCCTTCAGCTAGCCTCTTCACCAGCCCCATCTCTAGCATCATACTATGCCTTTCATCAAGCCCCTAATCCTAACTTCTTTGCAGCCTACCCTGTCCCTCCACCAGTAACCCAACCATCACCCTTCCTGCCAACCCAGCACACTCCCTACCACTTCCCTCATTCTGAAACCACCCCTCATATCAGCTTCCTTCGCTCTTTCACAGCCACAACACACCATACCTAACTCCCCCCCCCTCCTCAGCAGCTCCCATCTCCCCCTCCCCCTCCCCTCAAAGTTCCTTCTTTAAGAAACTGCATCCCTGTCATCCTACTCTTCATCCCTACCATCCTTTAAAGCCCCTTTCTCTCTTTGTTCCATACCCCTCTCACCCACAACCTCCATTATCCACTCCTTCACCCTTCATATTTCTACCACCACACCTCTTCCTTCACCTCAACTGTCATCCCTCCCTCACATCGTAAAGTTATCCCTCAACTATTCTTCTCATTATCCTCTTCCTTTCTCCTATCCTCCTTGTGGTAGGCTATTCACTTTCCCCATGAGTACTCCCATAACCCTCAAAGCCCGCACGTCCCCACCTCCCTTAAACCCACTCTGCACCTCCATGCTCCCTATTCTACCTTTTGCCATTCCAGCCACCTCCACCCCTTAACCACATACCATTCATTTCATGCCACCGCTCATTCCCACTCTTTTTGCAGCCAGCCCCCACCCCTTTACAATTCCCCCACACTCCAAGCCCCAAACTCCTTCCCTACCAATTTCCCAATCTCCATACAACCCCTCTATCCTAAGTTCCTCTATCCAAATACACTTATTCCCCTCTACCCCTCCTCCTCCCCCTCCTTTCACCAATGGGCCCCAGATTGCACCTTTGCACCTCCATAACACTTACATAAAAGATTCTTCTGCTCGTTTTCCCTTGGGTTCACTGCTCCCAGTTAGCATCGGCAGCTGAGGTATTCATAGCGCCTCGCCCTCCCTCGCTATAGCTCTCTTTCTTTCTCTCTCTCTCTCTCCCTCTCTCTCCATATGTCGTTTTTATCTATTTCTGTATATCCACTTATTTATCTGTTTACCTGCATATCTCTACCTCCATCTATATATCTATCTGCGTTCTGTGTACTTTTTCTTGTGCCAGAATCATTCTTCTCCTTTTGTCTCGTTCATTTTTTTCTCTACCCTCCTTTTCCTCTCTGCCCCCGCTCCCTTTCTTCCTTCTTTCTTTAACTCTACTACCGGTACCTTTTTGTAACTGCCTTTCTCCATTTCATTTTCTTTAACACTATTTCCCTATTTAGTCTCTCTCTCTCTGCCTCTTTTTCTCCCTCCACCTACTCTGCGTTACCATATTTCACAGTTGCTTTATTTTCAACTCCCCACTTGCTCTGTATTCACAGCCATTTTCTTCATGTGTTGTTTATGTCCATTTTCTGAGCTTTTGTTAAAAAATATTCCTGTTCTATACTCACTTACGTTTCCTGTGCTTTAGTGGGCGGCTTCTCCTCCTCCTCCTTATTTGATTGGCGTCGGTATGTCCCCCTTCATCTCTCCCATTTTTCTTCAGTGTATTTCGTTTCTTTCTCTTGTTTTGTTACCTCTGCCAACGAAGTTGGAGGAGGTTATGTATTCACTTATGCTTGTCTGTCTGTCTCTCTGTCCAAACGATATCTCCAAAAGTTCTCAATGAATTTCAATGAAATCAGGTGGACGGGTGGGTCATGGACCAAGCAAGACGTGGTTAAATTTGGGGGGGGGGCCTGATCTGGATCCGATTCCAGATCCTATGTATAATATCTCCAAAAGTTCTTAATAAATTTCAATAAAATTTTGTGGAAGAGTGTGCCATGGGTCAAGGAACAGTTGATTAAATTGGGGAGCGGATCCAGACTCTATGTATTCCACACAATATCTCCACGGATACGGATCTGGATTTTAATGGCAATGGCATTTGCTGTGGTATGTGCTCTATGAGTGCTTTCTAGTTACTTTTGTAATTTTCTTTACCGCTCTGCGCCATTCTTCATCTCATTCTCCCTGAAACCCTCTTCCCCTGTTCAGTTCTCTCTCTCTCTCTCTCTCTCTCTCTCTCTCTCTCACACACACACACACACACACACACACACACACACACACACAAATATAGAGAATATATATATATATATATATATATATATATATATATATATATATATATATATATATATATATAATTTTTTATAATTATTCCGACACGTCAGGAGTGAGACCAGTGGAAATGAGTTATATGAGAGAAGCAAATGGAATTGCATGGAGACAGAGACAAATGATGATGTAAAGGACAGTTTTGGTGTTGATGTGTATGTGAATAAAACTATTAAGAACAACATTTTTCGATGGATTCAGAATGTATAGAGGATGGACAATGAGAGAGTGACTAGGAGAGGGGGAGATGAGAAGGGAAAGCCTACCGATGAGATGAAGGATTGAAGTGACGAGAAAAAAGATACACGTGAGAGGTGGGTGTGAGTTAGAGGGAGGGCAGCCAAGAGGCAGATTGTCTGTGGCCACCCCTTACAGAATTAAGGCGTCTGGCCATAGACAGATAGATGCTTCCAACTCCTCGTCTAGGAGTAACAGTCGGTTTCCGTAGACTCAGCAGTCTTCGTATGTTACAAACACACTCACATGTTACCGCTTCAACACAATTAACAATGCCACTACTGTAAACATTTGTCATACGGGACTGGTTCATTGTGTGATATATCTTTGGGTCTCTTGGAAGAAAAACATTGAAGTTCTGAACGAAATAAAATTAATCACACTGTTCTCTACCCCAGCCTAGGACTGCATTCACTTTATATCAGACACCAGACAAACCCTTCAACCACTTGGTCACACGAAGACTTGGCCGAAGAATAAATGGAAGCTTGTTTCTGCTGAGCACCCCAGCGATCGCCTTCCTATTCGAAGTAATTATACCGTTTTACTGTCTAAGCTATACCCACCTCATTTGCGAGAGTGGGAATAGCATTAGGTCATATATATATATATATATATATATATATATATATATATATATATATATATATATATATATATATATATATATATATATATATATATATATATATATATATATAGGGAGAAGCAATACTTTCTCCTGGTGGGAAGCGAAGTCTATGAAGGAAGATGAATACCAGCGCTGGGATGAACATCTTGTTTATCAGGAACGTTTCGGCTTTAGCCATCATCAGCCTAAAAAATAAATATCCTAGATTTACCATAAAGAATAAAAAATAAGAGATCTTTAGTATTTCTCAGTCAATTAACATACAATTAAATTCATAATTTAAGAATAAAAAAGGAAAAATATGGAAAAGATATGCCTTACCATTTAACATATAGGTCGGCAGTTAGGTAGTATTTATGGTTAAAAGCGTGGTCAGCTGTTAAAAACTTAAAGTGTTTATATTGGTTTTTAAAAAAGTTAAGATTATGCTTTAAAAAAATGCAGAGCAATGAGGTGGAGGAGTCATAGACACCTAGGGTTGGCTTGTGGAGGTGGGTGAGGAGAGTCTCTGGTACTAGTCTTGATGTGTCGTCTCGGCAAGTGTGCAGTTTTTTTTTTTTTTTTTTTTTGCCTATCGAAGGCAAGTGTGCAGAATGGAGAAATCGCTTGTATACATTGGGTGGCCTGAGGCTTCAGAGTGTTCACGGATCGCTGAATAGCCGGGTTTTGATAAAGGAAGGCCCGTTCTGTATGACCTTCCACGATGCTCCGAAATCCTGGCGGTGAGGTGTCGTTTGGTTTGACCAGTATAAGCAGAATTACATCATCTACACTTAAACTTGTAAACCACCGATGACATCAGAGAATCGTGGATGCGGTCCTTGAACTTGAAGTGGTTGGATAGCATTGATGATGGTTAAAATACTATCCTCAGTGATACCTGTGGATAATATTCAGAGATGAGTTTCCTGATTCTATTCTTTACTCCAAAGGAACGAGGTCCTAAAAAAGAGGTTACAAAATAAAAGAGCTTTAGGAACAGTCTGAACTTGTAGGGAAGGGGACAATATTTTGTTTAACCTTTTTCCTATGTGTGTTTCAGTGAAGTGTAAGGGAAAACCGTTTAGTTTTAACATGTTTCGTAAATTATTTACTTCCAAGTGAAAGTTTTTGTAAGTTGAACTAATGTTAAATGCTCTAGTTACCAAAGTGTATATAAGGTTCTGTTTAAATTGCACGGGGATGTTGGAAGTAAATCTAGTTGTCAAACCAGTGTACGTAGGCTTACTATAGACGGAGGTGCTAAATGAGTTATTTTTTTGTTTAACAAGTATATCCAATAATGATAGTTTATTATTTTCCTCTATATCAGAAGTAAATTGAATGTTCGGGTGTTTGGAATTTACGTTATTAAAAAAACGGAGAAACATGGTCAGGTGAAGCAAAAATGACAAAAGTGTCGTCGACATAGCGTCTGTAAAACAAGGGTTTGAAATCAGCTGGACAATTCTCGAGCCATCGAGATTCATGATAAGACAAGAAAGCATTAGCAAGGGTCGGACCAAGGGGATTGTCTATCGCTACTCCGTCAATTTGTTTGTATACTGTGTTACTGAGTAAGAATGTCGACTCCTTCACGGCAAGAGATAGAAGTAATAAAGGTAATGGTTTTTCCCGAAAAGACTTCCTTAGACTTCTATCTCTTGCCGTGGAGTCGACATTATTATTTAATAACAGCATACAAACAAATTGACGGAGTAGCGATAGACAATCCCCTTGGTCCGACCCTTGCTAATGCTTTCTTGTCTTATCATGAAGCTCGATGGCTCGAGAATTGTCCAGTTGATTTCAAACCCTTGTTTTACAGACGTTATGTCGACGACATTTTTGTCATTTTTGCTTCACCTGACCATGTTTCTCCGTTTTTTAATTACCTAAATTCCAAACACCCGAACATTCAATTTACTTCTGATATAGAGGAAAATAATAAACTATCATTTTTGGATATACTTGTTCAACAAATAAATAACTCATTTAGCACCTCCGTCTATCGTAAACCTACGTACACTGGTTTTACAACTAAGTTTACTTCCAACATCCCCGTGCAATTTAAACAGAACCTTATATACACTTTGGTAACTAGAGCATTTAACATTAGTTCAACTTTCAAAAACTTTCACTTGGAAGTAAATAATTTACGAAACATGTTAAAACTAAACGGTTTTCCCTTACACTTCACTGAAACACACATAGGAAAAAGGTTAAACAAAATATTGTCCCCTTCCCTACAAGTTCAGACTGTTCCTAAAGCTCTTTTATTTTGTAACCTCTTTTTTTAGGACCTCGTTCCTTTGGAGTAAAGAATAGATTCAGGAAACTCATCTCTGAATATTATCCACAGGTATCACTGAGGATAGTATTTTAACCATCAACTCAACACTCAAATAAACAGTAAAACATCAGAACAGCAAACACTAAACTGGAAAATTACCTCCAAACACTTGACCACAAAACAAACATCAGCAAACTCTACAAAACACTAAACAGCATCACACTTTCCAACAGCAACACCACACAATCACACGCTGCCATCACAACAACAGACACCATACCCTCAAACAAACAACAAGCAAACACTCTCATCAATCACTTTTCACTAGTCAGCCATCTAACCCCCCATCCGGAAGACCGACGTATCATCAGACGTAAGAGACAGTTCCCCACAGACCCAGACTACGCACCTTTCACTTACAACCAGACGAAGCACATCATTAACAACCTCAAGCACTCATCTGCCTGTGGACCAGACAACATAAGCAACATTCACCTTAAGCACCTAGGACCACAAGGCATACAAGCACTCACCAGCATATCAAACTACAGCTACTCACACAACATAATACCCAACATCTGGAAGCATGGCAATATCATCACTATCCCTAAACTCAACAAAGACCCCACGTTACCCTCCTCACATCGCCCCATCACACTCCTCTGCACCCCCTGTAAAGTCACTGAACGACTGATACTACAACTAGTCACACCTCACATTCCCCTAGCCCAGTCACAATATGGCTTTAGGCCACTACACTCCACAAACACCCTTCTTACAGACCTTACACAGAGAGTTTTCGATGGCATGAATTCAGCTAGGCCACCACACAGAACACTCCTAGTCACATTAGACAAAAGCAAAGCTTTTGATGCCATCCCCGCCACAACCTCACAAACAAAATACTCAACACAAACATGCACAATAACACAAAAAGATGGCTGGCAATCTACTTAGCAGGCAGATGTGCACACGTAACATTTGCCGGTCAGTCTTCTAACATCAGAAACTTCACAAACGGCGTCCCCAAAGGATCTGTTTTGTCCCCTACACTCTTTAATCTATACATGCACGACATACCCACACCCCACACACCACAGATACACATAGCTTCCTATGCAGATGATATAACACTTACATGTACACACCAAAACTCAAACACAGCTGCACACATCATTCATCCTTACCTCAACACACTACACGGATGGTTCACCACAAGCAGGCTCAAAACAGCCCCAGCCAAATCTACAGTTACTCTTCTCACAAACTGGACAGCAGAACACAGTCACATCCCACACCTCACCATAAACAACACTCCACTACCCCCCCCCAAAAAAATCCTTGGTGTAACATACAATACATCAATGTCATTCAAACAACACATCACAAACATTAAAAATAAAATAACACCAAGATTCAATGCTTTGAGGTCACTTGCCCATACAACATTCGGACACAGCAAAGAAACCACCACCACAGTATATAAATAATACATACGTTCAGTGATAAATTATGCAAGCCCTGCCTGGGCTTCTAACCTCACCAAAACACACTACAACACTCTACAGACCATACAGAACAAGGCCCTAAAAATAATCACAGGCTGCACAGCTACTCAGTGGCGTATATAGGTCCGTGGAAAGGGGGGGGCCACAGGGGTGAATCCAGAAGTTTGTCAAGGGGGGGGGGCGAGCGAAGCGAGCCTCTACAGCTGGGGGGTCCGGGGGGGCGGTGTTAGCCGCCCCATGAAATTTTTTGGAAATCAAGCACTATTAGGGGCATTTTGAGGCCTCAGTTGGGATACATTGCACTTATTTGATATTCAGTGGCAAAACAATATAAAGAAGTTTAAGTATCTTGGCTGAAACAAAAATGAGCTGTTTGAAAAATATTTAAATAGGGAATTCTGCAGTACCCGGTATGTTTAAAAAAAAAAAAAAGTGGTAGATCATATGCAATTGTTGATTCCTACATTCCTGGAAGCTGCAATGTTCATTTTTATATGAAACATTTAAAAAATTAAACTAAAACTCGCATTAATGACTTAGAGAGAGAGAGAGTACTGTATATGAAACATTGAGCAAATTAAACTATAACTCGCATGAATGAAGTTGAGAGAGAGAGAGAGAGAGAGAGAGAGAGAGAGAGAGAGAGCTTACTAAAGTCGTGTGAAAGTTGATCATTTGAAATCAAGCAGCCTATTTTTACGGCTGAATTCACTGATTACTTGTATATCTATTTAGATCTGCAGATATGTAGGCCTACTGGGACAAAAGGGGGGGGCCATGGCCGAGTGACCCCCCCCCCTGTATACGCCACTGCTGCTACTACACCCACAGACCACCTACTTCAAGATACCAAAGTCCTCAAGGTCAAGGATCACCTAGACATGAGAGGCACCCAGTTTCTTGCTGCAGCCTCCACAAACCCACAACATCCACTACAGTACATGGCAGCACATCCACCCACACAAAGGAACATCAAAACAACACCCAGCACACGATACCATACACAAATACTGTCATCTCTTCCCCCTCGCCCACCTCAGACCAGCTTCCAGAAGCATATCCACACTCAGATCACTCGCCGTTCCATTCAGTCACTTAAAGACAACACACAGCTGCATGCACGGCCTCCTGACATCCACCCTTCTGAATCCTATCTTCCTCTTGAGGACAGGGTCCACCTAGCCAGGCTGAGATGTGGGCACCATCCAGCCCTCTTAAGTTACCAGAAGAGGCTGGATGACTCCGTCGCTGATGCCTGTCCAGGATGCAACACAGCACCCCATACTATTAAGCACATTATGGAAGACTCCATTGCACACAATCGCCAATGCCAACAACACAACATACACTCTTTGTGAGCTCTGTGGGAAAGCGCTGTCTCGGCCATGGCCTTCCTAAGGGACTCGGGACTGTTCGGCCAGACTGCCTAGGGAACAACTACTACTACTACTACCATCATCAATGCTATCCAACCACTTCAAGTTCAAGGACCGCATCCACGATTCTCTGATGTCATCGGTGATTTACAAGTTTAAGTGTAGTAGATGTAATTCTACTTATATTGGTCAAACCAAACAACACCTCACCGCCAGGATTTCGGGGCATCGTGCAAGGTCACACAGAACGGGCCTTCCTTTATCGAAACCCGGCTATTCAGCGATCCGTGAACACTTTGAAGCCTCAGGCCACCCAATGTATACAAGTGATTTCTCCATTCTCCGCACTTGGGGGAGTGTGAAGACAGCAGCTGAAGAGATTTTTTTCGATCCAGCAACTGAGCTAAGAAGGACTTCCGAGGAGGACCATGGCTCGTACCAAGGAGAACCTAAAGCTAGCCGAGGATGCAGAACACGGAGGCATGGGGTGTAAGGTGGTGGGACAAGTACGGTGGTGGTACCACGTCAGGAAGGGGTACGGCTTCCTGACTCGTTGGAACACAGGGGGACGACGTTTTTATCCACCGCTCCTCCATTGTGACCCCAAACCCAGCCCATCCTGTGCCTTCAGTTGCTGCTGGTGGGGTGGTCGAGTTTGTGGTGGAGGAGGGTGCCAAGGGTCCTGCAGCTGCCTTTGTTACTGGCCCTGCAGGCCAGGTGGTGCAGGGCTCTCCACACGCCCTTTCCCGTCGTCGGCGCCAGCACCAGCCTCCAGCTGCAGCTTCTGTCTCCTCCGCCTTCACCATCGTTACTATGTGTGTGGAAGTTGCCAAGGGCTTCTCGGGGGGAGATTTGGCAGTATTTGCCCAGTGCCTGCCTGCCATCTTTCAGGCCAATGGGCTCCCTGCCATCATCATCCCCGACTCTTTTTCCTCCACACCCATTGTGCAGAGGGGGCCTGGGAGGAGGGCCCCGTGTCGTTGTTCTGGGCCCCTTGCGACCCCCACCTCATTGGTCCCAAGGGTGCTGCAACTGCAGCCCTCAACTCCTCCAACGAGGATCCGACTATCAGGGCATGTTGTCTCCCGCCGGTCTACTTCGCAGCCCCTCCATGCAGTGCCCATGGAAGTTGGGGACGATGAGCCCTCATCATCATCTGAGGTTGGAGTTCCCGCCCCTTCTGTGTCTCCCGTGGTGCCTCCGGATGTACCTCCCCTTTCATCTGAGGTTCAAGCACCGGCTAGTCCCACGCCCTCTGCTTCAGCTCGGCGACTCTCTTGGGGCAACTTTGCCTCCCTCAGACGGTTTGGCCTCAAGTGCATGGAGCAGCAGTTGGGTACTTCGAGGGCAAGGCACCTGAGGAGTGTGGACAGGAGGAGTTCAATAAGGGGGACTACCAGCCGGCCTTCCTTTCCTTCAAAGAGTTGCGCCAGGGGTCCGTTCAGGCTGTCACTGACCCCGAGGAGGTTAGAATCCTGTCCCGTACCCTCGGGATTGTACTTTCACACCTCAGTGGCACAGACTTTGCTTCTGACTCAGGCTCCAGCTCTTCTGCTTCTTCTGAGATCTAACCAGCCTTCGGACATCAGCCTCATACCACTGCCTCCCGTGTGACTAAGCCCTCCATAGCCGTATTTTTGAGTTGACTATACGGGTGTCCTAGTGTTTAACTGTCTTTTTGTATTTGAGCATCTTTTTAAAATTTGAGGACTTGTAACTTTAGTGTATTTCAATGTCTTTTGTGTATTTGTTTGTTCTCTATGTATATTTGTCTTGTACATAAACTTTTTGGCTTAATGGCCACTTACTGCCGATAGCCATTAATTCAAGAAACATCAAACCACACTTCCCATGGCGACACGTCAAGATGAGTACCAGAGACTCTCCTCACCCACCTCCACAAGCCAACCTTAGGTGTCTGTGACTCCTCCACCTCATTGCTCTGCATTTTTTAAAAGCATAATTTTAACTTTTTTTTTTTTTTTTTACCAATATAAACACTTAAAGTTTTTAACAGCTGACCAAGTTTTTAACCATAAATACTACCTGACTACTGACATATATGTTAAATGGTGAAATGCTGAAGCATGGGGGAGAGATAGTAGTAGAATGGATGTGGAAGATGTGCAGATTGGCCTGGGAGGAAGGTAGAGTCCCGGAGGATTGGAAGTCAGGTATAATTATTCCCTTGTACAAAGGAAAAGGGGAAAAAGAAGTGTGTGGTAACCATAGGGGCATTTGTCTTCTTAGTATAATAGGAAAAGTGTATGGTAGGATACTTATTGACAGAGTTAGAGAAAGAACAGAGAAATTAGTTGGAGAAGAACAGGGAGGCTTTAAGAAGGGAAGAGGTTGTGTAGATCAGATATTCATTCTCAGATCTTTAGTGGAAAAGTTTCTAGAGAAGGGAAAGAAGTTGTATGCGGCATTCATGGATTTGGAGAAAGCATATGACAGGGTGGATAGACAAGGATTGTGGAAAGTGTTAAGAATATATGGAGCAGATGGAAAGTTGTTGAATGCTGTGAAGAGTATGTACGATGGTGCGAAGGCTGCAGTGCGTGTGGATGGTGAACTAAGTGAATTTTTCTCTTTGAAGGTTGGGTTGAAACAGGGATGTGTCATGTCTCCATGGTTGTTCAATCTGTACATGGATGGGGTAATAAAAGAGGTACAAGGTAGGGTAGTGGATGTTGGAGTGGCCCTGGTGAGAGAGGATAGTGTTTGGAAACTCCCTGTACTGTTGTTTGCAGATGATACTGTGTTGTTGAGTGAAGACGAAGGAGAGCTGCAAGGCTTGGTGGATGAGTTTGGGAGAGTGTGTAAGAAACGGAATCTAAAGGTGAATTTAGGGAAGAGTAAAGTGATGGTCTTTGAGAGAGGTGAAGTCAGTGAATGTACAGCGAGGTTGGATGGTGAGGAATTGGAAAATGTGAGTACATTTAAGTACTTGGGTAGTGTGATGAGTAAGGATGGAGGTTTGGAGGGTGAAGTGCTTGAAAGGGTACAGCAGGGAAGAAAGGTTGCTGGTTCCTTGAAAGCAATGATAAGAAACAGGGAAGTGAGCATGGAAGTGAAAAAGTTACTACATGACAGTATTGTGATACCAACTCTAACGTATGGAAGTGAAGCTTGGACGTTGTTGGAAGGACACAAGTCAAGAGTGAGAGCAGTGGAAATGAGTTATTTAAGAGGAGCCTGTGGAGTCACATGGAGAGACAGGCTGACGAATGAGGATATAAAGGAGCGTTGTGGTGTTGATGTGGATGTGATAGGAAGCCTTATGAGGAACACACTGAGGTGGTTTGGCCATGTGGAGAGGATGGAGGGTGAAAGACTGACGATGAGAGTGTATGTGAGTGAGGTGGAGGGGGAAAGAGGGAGGGGGAGGCCAAGGATGAGATGGAGGGATGGGGTGGAGAGGTATATGAGAGAGGGGTGTGTGAGCTGGGAGCAGGGGAGTGAAATGGCGGGGGACAGGGCGACTTGGAGGCGATTTGTTTGTGGCCACCCCAAACGGGATTGAGGCGTCTGGCAATAGATAGATAGATAGATATCTTTTCCATATTTTTCCTTTTTTATTTTTAAATTATGAATTTAATTGTATGTTAATTGACTGAGAAATCTAAATATCTCTTATTTGTTATTCTTTATGGTAAATCTAAGATATTATTTTTTTAGGCTGATGATGGCTAGAGTAAAGCCGAAACGTTCCTGGTATATAAACAAATGTTCATCCCAGCGCTGGTATTCATCTTTCTTATATATATATAAAGCCGAAACGTTCCTGGTATATAAACAAATGTTCATCCCAGCGCTGGTATTCATCTTTCTTATATATCTATATATATATATATATATATATATATATATATATATATATATATATATATATATATATATATATATATATATATATATATATATATATATATATATATAGGGAGGTAGGTAAGCGCTTGAAATGCATAACACGAGTTTTTCAATCCTAGTTTTAACCAAACATTTCAGTCATAGCCATTTTCAACAAGTACTTGTTTGAGAGAACTAGGTGCTCACCATAATTACCTGCCAAACACCCAAGTGAAATGTTTTACTCCAACAGCTAATGTGAGCGTCAGTGAATCTAGTTCAATTCTTCTATCTAGTTGGTGAATATCGACAAGCTATAACTATCTTACCATTATGACAAGCAAAGGTTGCGTGATCTTGTATTTCATCCAACTCAACATAATATGAAAAACTGTCATGCCCATTACTGTACGATCATCTGCAGTAAGAACTGTCTTGTAGTTATATACATCTGTTTCGCAATCTTCATTCTCTGTTTTTTTTCTTTGATTTCTCGCATTAAGAATGACTGTAGGTGCAGTGTTTGAAGAGCCGCACTTTTGCAGGGTTTGGTGTAGTCCTGAGGTGTGCATTAGGTGTGCCAGTGTAAGGCATGACGGTGTGAAGTGTGAATGTAGTGTGGTAACGTGTGCCACTGTAGCGGTGTAGTGTTAAGTGTGTATATGTGGTGCAGCACTCTAACGTGTGTGCTGCTGTAGTGATGGTGTAGTGTTCCGTGTGTGTGGTGCAAGATTCTAAGGTATGTAAGTGTGAACTTTGTCGTTTGTGTGGTGTAGCTGTGTGAAGTGTTCTTGAACTGAAGCAGGGTAATATGTGTATGTGTGTGTGACATGCAGCAGTGGGGCACCGCAAGATACGGCAGTGTCAGATATGGCAGTCAGAAGTGCCGTATGAAGAGATCAGTGTAAGATGTGGCAGCGTGAGGTGTGGCTGTGTGGAGTATTAAGTGTAATAATGTAAGATATGACTTGTCTATGATCAATGAATGAGGACAAAACAACCTTGTCTCAATTAATGCTAGTAAAGCCAAATATATACAATTTACTAAATGACAGATATTGCCAGATTCGTATGTTACCCTCAATGCTACTAATATTCAGATCTCTAAAATTATTGAAATTTTCGGCATCTCACTTAACAATGCCCTCAGCTGTACCTCTCATATTACATCACTTGCTAAAACCGCCTCAAAGAAACTTGGATTGTTGTACAGCGTCCGTAACTTCTTCACTGACAAGCAGTTAGCTATAAACTATAAGAGTCATGTGCGCTCTCAGCTTGAATACTGCCCACCCTAGTGGAATGGATGTGGCGAGATTGCATTAAAACAACTAGACAAAATTAAGAACAAAGCTGTTGGAATTTTTAATAACTCTGCTATTATAAATAAACTACCTTCCCTACAAGTAAGAAGGAATGTTGCCTCCCTTGCATTTATTTTACAGATATTTTTATGACAAATGCTCAGATGAAGTTGCTTCCATTGTGCCACCTCTCCATACCTTCCCTTGTGCTACACGGGCATCTGGTAGCGCTCATGGCTGGAATGTCACTCACCCATATTGCAGAACTTCTGCCTATCAGAATTCTTTTATTCTCCGAACTGCATCTCTCTGAACTCGCCTCCCTGGAGTTGTTTCTCCCCAAACTTCAACTTACAGCTGTTGAAGTCCAACTGTTACACATATTTTATGAATGGTGGAGGCCAGTAATCTGGTTTATGGATTTTTTTTTTCATTTATTTGTTTCCTTCCTCTGTTCTGTAATTTAAAAAAAAAATTAGTTTAAGATGAGGCAGGGTGAAGTGCGGAAGTGTACGGCGCAAGTAAAGTCAGTCAAAACTGTGGCAATGTTGGATGTATGCAAGGTAAGACAATATCTCTAACTACACAGAGATATCCTGTAGCGAAATCTCCGCAGGAAGCCGCAAATCAGTATTGTGTTTCACCTCTTGCTTTTCGCAGTTTTCGGGCTACATATTGCCTATCGGGATCCCTACTATTCCCTTCACTTTCACTGAAAAATAAACTCATTCATATTTATTAGGCTACTATAGTAGGACTCGCCTAAGTTTGTGGCTGTGGTGTGGCCCGCACCTGTGTACAATGGTGCCACGTTTCCCCAACTTGCGATGTGAAACGGAAGCTATTTATGTACAAGGCAACACAAATACGATAAATTAAGATGAATAAAACTTACACTTGTGTATTTTGATGGATGAATCAACAGTAATCTTATTATGCATAAAATATTTATACAATAACACAGAAACATGGCATACATATTGTATAGTGTTGCTAAAAGAAATTGTAGTCACTTTTTAATGTTTTTTAGCGTAGTTTTAGGGTGGGTAATAATATTACAGTTATGGATATAAGAGAATCAGCCTGAAAAAAGAAGAAATATGCCAATATCCAAAGTAAAAGAAATAATTCATATAATTCTTGTGAGTGGCAACACTGACACACCCAGTCTGGCCTAAGGCAAAGTACGTACCTCCATAGACCCAAGCATAGTTTGTACAGGTGTTGCTAGGGAAGAATGCTCACATTTACTGGCTTTTACCGTAATTTTAAGGGCGAGGAATAATCACATTTATAATCATAAGCTACTATGTAGGACAAAATAGTAGGCATATGCCAATACTGAAGAAAAAAAAAAAAACATTATTCACTAGCGAGCGGCAACACTTCCACACCAGTCGGTGGCCTTGATCTCAGGGTTGGTGTGGAAATGATGTCAAATTTAAAATATATACAATATTATGTAAAAGAAAGTATCCAAAATGTCTCTTGCAATAAAAGAGAGAGAGAGAGAGAGAGAGAGAGAGAGAGAGAGAGAGAGAGAGAGAGAGAGAGAGAGGCAGGCAGGAGAGGGGCAAGGTTGAATGCATTGTCGGCATAAGGGGGGGGGGAGGCATTGTCAGGCTGAGAGAGACATGGAGGAAGGGGAAAGAGAATAAATGAATGAAAATCAATTATGGTACTGCAATAACGGGTCATTTGTCGCCGTATACAAAAAATGATAAATATCGCTAAATATAACAAAACCAAATTAACAAATGAAAGCACAATTATAAACAACTTATAAAAGAATCAAAAGCGCTCAGGGTGGCTCACATCTCCCGCCAGGAGAGAGAGAGAGAGAGATAACGGTATAGAAAACGTGGCAACACTGTACACAGGTGCGGGCCACACCACAGCCGCAAACTTAGGCTAGTCCTACTATACTAAACGATTTTTTCCCAACACAGAGAGAACGTCTAGTGGTGAAGGGATTGTCTAAGACTATATCCAACTCTTTCAGTTAATAAAGTAACCGCTTAAGCTAAAAGAAATCGTCTAATATGTAAATAACATCATTTGAAGGATGTCACCAGATGGAAAAGGTTACGAAGGAGCTGTCCCGGTCTGACCGAAGGGTCAGTAAAGTCATTTCCACAGGTCTGTCAGTAGGGTCATTCTCGCAGTCAATCAGTAAAGCAATTCCAGCAGGTTAATTAGTATTGTAATTCTGGAAGGTCTATCAGTAGTCATTCCAGCAGGTCTACCAGTGAAGACATTCCAGCAGGTCAGTCAGTAAAGTCATTCCCGTAGATCTATCTATCTATCTGTCTATAGCCCGACGCCCTAATCTCCCAAAGGGTGGCCGCAGACAAAACGCCTCCAAGTCGCTCTGTCACCCACCATTTGACTACCCTCCCCCCAACTCACCCCCCCTCCCTCATATACCTCTCAACTCCATCCCTCCACCTCATCCTCGTTCTGCCTCTCCCTCTCCCTCCCTCCACCTCACCTACATACACCCTCTTAGTCAGTCTTTCATTCTCCATTCTCTTCACATATCCCGTAATGAATCAGTGAAATAATATCCGCAGGTTTATTAGTGAATTATTCGCTGCAGGTCCATCAGTAAAATCCGTAAAGTCTTTCCTTTAGATCTACCAGAGAAATAATTCCCTCAGATCTATTTGTAAAGTATTTGCTATCAGTAAAGTCATTCCCACGAGGCTGTCGGCAAAGTAATTCCCATCGGTAAAGTTGCTCCCTTAGGACTACAATAATAATATCTAGTGCCAGTAAAGTAATTCTCGTAAGTCTGTCAGTAAAGATATTTCCGCAGGTCTATCAGTAATTCCCGTCATTTCTGTCTCTAAATACTCTCACCTTGTCCTAGGTCCATGTCACAATATTACCAGACTACCACAATTCCACATATACCTCTACTTACCATAACTTCACTGGAAATTCATATCTTCAGTACGATAACGTTTATTTATTATATTCTTGCCACCCCTGCTTCATTTACACAACTTGAGGGGAAGGTCTCTTTGTAAAGAAGGTAGGAACAGCCTCCCACAATTCACCTGGTGATCTAGTGTCTAGGATTAAAAGAAAAAAGGTGAAAAGCCGTAATAGACCTAAGCTCAATGACACTAGGTTTTCATTCACTATTCCCTTCACTTTTCCAGGAGGCTAAGAGAGAGAGAGAGAGAGAGAGAGAGAGAGAGAGGCGTCTCCCTCTGACAGAAGTGGATCTAGAGGCAAATCATTCTCCACCATTTTTGTCATATAGTTCTCCAAATTTCAGTTTTTGTTTTAATTCCGAAAGGTATTTTTACATGCTGATTTTGGCTCATTATTTCTTTAATGATTTTTTTGCAAATTCAATGGGAACGGCGCCTCCTGGGACTGGAATCAGTCATATTTTCGTTAAACTTTCCCCGTCACATTTTGTTTTAGAGCCCCATCCTAAGGCTTTAGAGAGTTCGAGACGCCCCGTTCTTCCAATTTATTTTGTCCAATACACCGCACTTGTTTTTTCTATTATGATTCTATAATTTTTTCAAGTATCATCATACTTTACATCAATAACGTACGAGAAAATTTAAAAATGTAATAGGCAAAATAAATTGCTGGAGAAGAGGTGTTCCAAAATCTCCGAAACCACTAAAAATATGGCCATTATTCCTGAAGGTCAGTGTTACCCTACAACTATTACTGCTTTACCTACATCTGATGGAACTGTGCCATTTCCACAACATTAATCCTAAGTTATGGTTGCGTAAAATTCGTTGAGCCTTGGCTAGGAGAGATGAATGGATCTCCTTGGTTACTAGGCAATTTATTATCCAGTCTGACTACACCAGGCCATCAACTAAGCTAAGAAGGGTTACGAATTTCTGCCAGATGAAAATGGTCGCACTATACATACCCACCATTCCCTCAACCTTCACTGCAGATTAATGTGGTAGGTAAAGGTTCCCCCTTCGGAGTGCAGATATATTAAAAAGAAAAAAAATCCTTATCAGTCATTTCCCCATAATTTCTCTGACTAATGTTCCCACCTCCTCGTATTCCAAGGGTCACTGTTACTTGAGAGTTGCTGATCAATAATCCTTTACATATTCACTCTATATTAAGATGGAAAGCAGCTGTCATAGAATGGAAATTTACGATAAAACCATTCTTCATGCACTCTTTCAAGCCAGTGTGTTGAATATCCTCACCCTCTCATATTTCAAGGGGTAAATTTTACTTGCATTCCAACTATAAATCATATTCCATTAACCTCGAGCAGAGAGTCAGTCAGTAAAATAACTCTCCATCATTTCTCCACCGTTCTCTGTCTGACATTTTCACCCTATCTGAATTCCCATGTTTTTTTTTTTTTTTTCATTACTACATATCCTCTGTTCTCTTCACCTTCCATGCAAATTAAAATGGAACGGCTTCTCTTGGATTTGAAACTATCAATTACACTGTGTCCAATTTTTCATTTAATACTTCACTCTAACATTGCTACCCTGGTATACATGCAAAGGTCACCATTACGAGACTACTACGTAATCTGCTCTTCACTTCACCTTCGCTGCAAATTAAAAGGGAACTATTATCATTTATATTTTGCCTAATATCCTCTTTAATGTTGCAGTTTAACGTTGCCACCCTGTTACTTCCAAAAGTCATTGTTACCTGACTATCACATATCCACTGTTCTCTTCACCTTCGCTGCAAATTAAGAGGGAGCGACGCCCTCATGGGATTGAAAGTCTATCAGTAAAATCATTCCCCGACCCAATCTGACGGCCTGAGAGCAAAGTGTTCCCTGTAGCTTTGTAGATGGGCTTTGAACTGTGACGGCTGGCCCCTTCCATCACCACGCCATATCCCCGACTACAGTATGAGAGCGGGGACACGGAAATGATTTGAGTCTACCCCGTAACACCAATATTGCAGAAATTGAATTCCAGGTTAAGTTTCTCCTCTGACGTGCAGGTGACCCTTGCGGCATTTATTATTTTTTAACTTTAAACCTTCAGCATTGTTGCCCTTTCTATTATTATCATTATTATTATTATTATTATTATTATTATTTCCGTTTAACTTCAGAGGGACAATTCCGACAAGAAGTGTGGAATATGTTTAACCTTTTCTCTCCTGTACAATGGGACTCTCTTATTGATAATAAAGCCGACTAGAAGTAGGAATAAAATATATATGTTAAATCGTCACCGGATGAAAAAAGTTAACCCCGTCTGTTTATTTATTTATTTTTTTTTCAACCAGGGTTCCAATGAAAGGTTTTCACCAATTTAAGCAGAACTTATAGTAAATTAGGGATTGAGGAAGGCTGTATAAAAGCCATTCATTCTGAAATATCTCCCCTAGGCTGAATAAAATCGCCCAGTGCCACATGAATAAAATGAAAACAATGTTTCCGTAATGAAGGAATTGTTATTGTTGTTGTTGCCGTTGTTGTTATTGTTGCTGTTGTTGTTGCTGTCCCAGGCTCATCTTAACGTGAGCCCCTGGTTTGTAGGCGGTAATTGTCCTTCTCTTGCAGTCCAGCAGCACCCTTTTGGTGGGGTAGGGAGGGAGTTGATGGAAGTTATATAACTAGGGAGCAGCTGTGGTTATCCAGATGTCCCCCACCACGAAGCCGTCCCTCTCCAGCACCAGTGAAGAAGTAAAAAATAAGTTGGGGTCATGAGTTTGAAAAGGTTGTATTTCTGCAGTCGTAAACGTTCAGTTTTGAGTAGTTTAATCTAGGAAAGCTCTTTGTTATATATACGTACACACACACACACACACACACACACACACACATACACATATATATATATATATATATATATATATATATATATATATGTATGTGTGTGTGTGTGTGTGTGTGTGTGTGTGTGTGTGTGTGTGTGTGTGTGTGTGTAAACCAACGCACACTGGCTACTTTTACAGGTTGGATACTAAGTCGTGGTTGCATGACATTCGATGAGACGGAGTTATAAAGCAGAAATAAATCTCGCTGGTTACTAGTCAGATCCCCCCTCCTGTCTAAATATACTTTGTCATGAACTGAGCTGAAATGGGTAAGAGATGTTTATGAGGTGAAAACAAACCGATTGTAATGATGCTGATACTGAAGGCTGTGTCTAACCCCATCAGTCTGAAATAGTTCTCAGGAAAGGAACAAAATTACCTGGCGATAGAATGAATGAAACCAAATTTACCTTCTCGATGTGAAAGGAGTAAACAGTTTATATTTTGTATGGTACGCCCTTACCCTCAGAGTGGCATTAGTGACTTCTCTACTCAGTGATGTCGTATGGTGGAATCAAAACATTATACCAAGTGGTCAGTTGTACTGTCACGATCAAAAGTCCGCCAATACTTGCCTAGGGATTGGGACAATGGAAGTTCGCACGTGAAATACTTCTATGCAACAGGGATATGAAGTACACAACTATGAGAATGAGGAGAAAGGGCACTCGCTTATGTCTGAACCGGAATGTGAAGTGTAGAAGGTAGGACACATTGCTGAAAAGGAATTGTTGAGAAACTTTCATTTCTGACTGTACACATAAGGTCAATATTCTCCCGTATGCAGGCAATGTAGTTGTCGCGGCCTCATGGTGGTAGGTGGTGTCGACCAGCATCCACTCACTTGACGTAGTGCTCCCGGTTTCTTCCACACCATTGTCTTTCTTTCTCGGTGTCTGTCCTGCTCTTTTTTCTACTTTTTTCATTCCATCCTGTCTTTTATTAGTACTCTTCTTTCCACTTGACGTGCATCCATACTAAGTGTCAAGCCTAACGATTTTCTGTAATTCAGAAAATCTTTCACAGCGCTGGGTGGTAAGCATATAACCAAATAACGGAGCGATGTAAAGCCAGCTATGGTGCCCCTGCAAACTGGGAGGAGACGTAAATGCGGCGTCCATCCAGGAGCCAAATTTCCACACTCTTCCCGGCTCCTCACGGTGACGAGGTGCTGTCAACCGGAAGAGAACATCGATCCATTGCACTTGACGAACATGGATGGGCGGTTAGTTGCTGTGGTTGATGGGTCTGCTCTGCCAAACAGGCCGGGGCTGATTAGTAACAACAGCAGCTCCATATATTCCATACATAAGTCAGATGTGCACTAACGTGTCATTTGCCTTTTCCTGTCGACCACATCAAACTACTTCACCACTAGTTTTTCATTTGTAAACTGTCTATTCTAGCTCCTACCAGAAGAGCAGTCTAGTAGTGAAATGACAAGTTACTGAAGACTGCATTTAACCCTTCCAGTTCAAAAAATCTTTCTTAAGTTGAATAATGTTGCTTACAGACTGCATAGCTGAATTAAATAACACGTCCACGAAGTGAACGGATTGATACAAGAAATAACTGATACTCCCAGGCACTGATGCACACAACTTTTAAGTTCTGGAGCAGTCATATTCAGGATGTTTTTTCGTATACCTTCGACTTTGAGCCTTCATATTCAGTGTGTTAGCCAACTCAGTTTGAAATCATCTTGGATTCAAACATAATATCTGTCCATTCCCGCACCGGAAGACCTCAGGGACGGGTTTTGTTTTCACTCGGTTTGTCTGTCTGTCTGTCTGTTAACAACTTTAAGCGAAAACAACTGGTGCGATTTTGACTAAAATTACAGGGATGATGAGCTATAACCTTCTGCTCACCTGACTAAATTCTGGGCTAAATTGGGCCAAGGCCCAGGCTGTTAGCCCCAAAAAAATAAAAATAAAAATAAAAATCGTTTTTTCGCCATAACTTCTTTAAGTTTCGCAATATCGATATGAAACCAAAACCTAAAGGTGTATCTTTTAAATCTGCATCCTATAACATACCTCATTATATTAAGGGGGTCACCCCCCATTTGGCAGTAAGGGGGGTCAATGCCAGGTGGGTCGGGCATTAGGTTTCAAATGGGCATAAAATTGTCAATTTTCATTCAGTTTACTCCAAATTTGATATGTTACATCTTTGGCTAGATATCCTGTTGTGTTTATACGTCAGTACTAAAATGACTGCAGGAGTCGGGTTTGCTGTACCTTGGCACTACTTCTTGTTGTTTCAGTTTCGTTAAACGTGATAAGCTTTTCATACTTCCAGTGTTGGGTTCACTTTGTCTGCAAAAAAAATGTTGATAAAAGTACTGGAGAATCTTTAAAGGTCACAAGTATACGGCCGAAACTTATGTTGTTGCTGCTGCTGTTGTTCTTGCCTGAGGCTCATCTGAATGTGAACCTGGAGGACTGCAGGTTCAACCTATCCTTCTACAGGCCACCATGCTCCAACTGTGGGATAAAGACGGAGATGAGGGGGCGTTTGTATAGCCAGGCCAGTTACATCAGTGACAGATGAAAGTGTCCCTCACCAGCACCGTCGAGATCGTCAAAGGATATAGACTAGCAATATACAGAAATAAACGGATGAGGGAAACGAAGCAACAGGGGGCCTCCTTAGCCCACGATTTTACTGCCCCAAATAGTGAACGGGCATAAAGGAGGAAATGGACATAATCTTTCAATACGACCTTGAGATGCGCTGAAAGAGGGAATGATTGCATCATTCACACACACACACACACACACACACACACACACACACACACACACACACGCACACACGCACACACACACACACACACACACACACACACACACACACACACACACACACACACACACACACACACACAAACATTCATCATTTGCCACAGGAGGGATGAGGGAAGGGGCAGAGTAAGGAAATCAAAGGGAATAGAGAGGAAGTGAAAGGAAAAAAGACGTAGGAGAGAGAGGTGTAAAGATAATGTATCTAGTATATATATATATATATATATATATATATATATATATATATATATATATATATATATATATATATATATATATATATATATATATATATATATATTATGCTAAGAAGAAACCAAAGGCCACTAGCCCGGAAAAACTGTTCCTTCCATGAGAAAAACAAAATACAAGAGAGAGCCAAATTCAAGTTCCGATCATTTCGAGATGCCAGGACACACTGCGTTTGAATTACTGGAGATCATAGGAAGCAGAAAAATACAGACAGAGAGAGACAGTTTCAGAGATGACCTGTTGCATAAATGAAAGACTAAGAGCAACGGTTAACTCTTGCATTAGAGAGCTGGACAGAAAAGGGATGAGAGTTTGCTGTTTGCCTGGTGCTACGCGCCCGTCATGGAGGTGGAGGAATGCATGCAGACAGTTCAGAGGAGCGGCGATCATTGATGTAGTGATAGAAAAGAGATAAAGATGCAACAATGTGGAGAAGAGTCAGAGGTTGAGGAGGATAGTTAATGAGACGAAAAGCCTTTGACCCCACCCTATTGAAAAGAGCTGTATGTGGAGAACCTCCCCACACATGAGAGTTGTACTCCACACAGAGGCGGTTTTAAACCAGTATATAGTCAACAATTGTGCAGGGGTAAAAAACGAACGGAGTCGGCTTAGCACACCTAAACTCTTGCAAGCAGATTTTACAAGAGATGTATTATGATCTTTCGAAGGTAAGTCCCGAGTGAATGAAACCCCAAGTATGTTCAAGGATGATACTGGATTCAGATTAGTATTATTAAACATTAGTGGGTACACCTGTGGAAGATTTTGTCGGGTTGATAGGTGTAAGAACTGAGTCTTTGATGCATCAAAAACAACAAGATTATTACTACCCCAGTCAGAGATACGAGCCAAGTCAGACAGTAGCTGTGCCATAGCCTCATCACTTGTTTGTTGAAGTAACTGCTGAGATGGACGTTGCGGGAACCGAATGGAAAGGTGAAGGGTGGAGTCATCAGGGTATGAGTGGATAGGGTTAGATGTACAGCTTAGAAAGTCATTGATAAATAAAAGGAAGAGAGTTGGTGATAGGACAGAGCCCTGTAGAACACCACTGTTGATAGATCTAGAAGAACGATGGCCGTCTATAACAGCTGCTATAGAATGACCAGAAAGGAAGCTAGAGATGAAGGCACAGATAGAAGGATAGAAACCGTACGAGGGCAGTTTGAAAATAAAAGACTTATGCCAGACTCGATCGAAAGCCTTTGAGATGTCAAGTGCAATCCAAAGCTTTCGCCAAAGTCCCGAAAGAAGGATGACCAGGAGTCTGGAGGGTAGGTGAGAAGATCGCCAATGGAGCGTCCCTGACGGAACCCATGCTGACAGTCAGAAAGAAGGTTGTAATAGGAAAGATGCTTTAAAATTTTTCTATTGAGAACTGACTCGAAAACATTTGAGATACAGGATGTTAAAGCAATTGGACGATAGTTAGAGGGTTGGGAATGGTCACCCTTCTTTGCGACTGACTGAATGAATTTGCCTAGGCAGGGTGAAAGCACTGAAGCAGTTCTTGAGAACAGCAGGAGGGACTCCATCAGGCCCATATGCCTTGTTAGTATTGAGGCCAGCGATACCAGAAAATACATCAGCTGAAAACATTTTAATGTCAGCCATGAGGATGTCAGAGGGGGAAAGTGAAGGAGGAACAGCACTGGAATCATCTAAGGTGGAATTGGAGGAGAAAGTCTGAGAGAAGAGATCTGCTTTATCAGTAGAAGAAATAGCTACAGAACCATCAGAGTAGAAAAGAGAAGGGAAGGATGATGAGGTAAAGTTGTTAGAAAGGTTTTTGGCAAGGTGCCAGAAGGAGCAGGAAGGATTCGAGTTGGAGAGTTGAGAGCATTTAGTACAGATGAAATTATTTTTAGCAGAGCAAAGAACAGACTTAGCACTATTCCGGGCAGAAACATAAGTAAGATGTGATTCAGGGGTGGGTTGGCTCCGGCACCTTTTATAAGCCCTCTCCTTGTTTCGGACAGCATCAGAACAAGCGTGGTTAAACCAAGGCTTTCTTGCATTAGCCAAACGATATGAGAAAGGAATGTATGCTTCCATGCCCGAGAGAATAACCTCTGTAATGCGCGAGGCACACTCAGATGGCTCCCGACCATGGAAGCAATAATCATTCCAGGAAAAAACAAAGAAGTACTCCCAATCCGCAGCTGGAAATTGCCACAAAAGACGTTTCTTTGGAGGGTCCACAGGCCGTACCGGAGCGATAGGACAGGTTAAGGTGATAAGGTTGTGATCAGAGGACCCCAACGGAGAGAAAAGATTAACAGTGTAAGCAGAAGGATTAGTTATAAGAAAGAGGTCAGGTATGTTGGAGCTCTCTCCAAGGCGGTCAGGGATACTGGTAGGGTGCTGTACAAGCTGCTCTAGGTCATTAAGGATAGAAAAAAAAAAAATTTAGGCTTGTTCACCAGGTGGATCAGTGATAGGAGAGGAGAGCTAAAGGTGGTGGTGAACAATGAAATCTCCTAAAATGGAGATTTCAGAGAAAGGAGAAATGAACAGAATGTGTTCCATCGTAGAAGTAAGATAGTCAAAGAATTTTTGATAGTCAGTAGAATTAGGGGATAAGTAAACAGCACAGATATATTTAGTCAGGGAATGACAGGATAGCTGAAGCCAGAGTGTAGAGAATTCAGAAGAATCGAGTTCAGGAACACTGAAGCAAGATAAGTCGTTGCATATATATACACAACAGCCACCTCTGGCTTTGAAATGAATATAGAGAAAGTAGGAGGGTGCAGAAAAGGGTTTGCGGTCAGTTGCCTCAGACAGCTGAGTCTCAGTTTTCTAAGAGAAGGTGAGGTTTAGAGGAGGAGAGGTGGTGCTCGACAGAGTGAAAGTTAGAGGAAAGGCAACGAATGTTGCAGAAATGAAGAAGTGAGTCAGACAGTGGTTCCAGGCAGCTCAAGTCGTCACCGGGAGAGGGGCGGAAGGTGGGGACATTTATGTTCCCCCCCTGGGGACTCCAAGGCCGTGTGTTGAGTAGCCATAATTTTCTTTTGAATTTTGGAAAAGGAAGTGTAGAGTGTACTGTGTATGTAGTTTGGTGTAGATAGTTAGAGAAACTTGTATTGGAGAGCATGCTGGCATACTCTCTGTGTTACTGAGACACTGAAAAAGTTCAGCAAGGGGGATGGTCAGGAACTATTCCTGAGGACTGATGAAACGGAAGCTCCAGCTCTCCGTGTCATCAGCTTTCCATCCAGCTCGGGAGTACTGCCCTGCTCGACTGGTGCTACAATCTACTCTTCATAATATATAA
>NC_137030.1:22777101-22832101 GCF_032717465.1 Coenobita brevimanus | reverse complement strand
ATTTTCCTGGTGCACAAGTATTTCCCCATGCGCACAACTTTTTCCCAAGCACCCTAGTTTATTCCTAGCTCGCGTGACTTTATCCCTGATGATGTGAAAGTTTACCTGTTAGCATCATATTTTCCCCCACATGTGCCTTTTATCCCTGCTCACAAGGCTATTTCGCTCATGCTCGCGACTTTTTACCCTGAGCTTGGCGCTTTCTGTCGTGTATGACTTTTCTCCCTGAGTACAACTTTTTTCTGCCGGCTATTTTTTTTTTTTTTTCTACGTGTGAAATTTTTTCCCCATGTCCACAACTTCCCCAAGCAACAACAAAGGGGCAGGCAGTAGCTCAATCGGTAGAGAGGTGGCCTGCAGTCCTACCGGACCCAGGCTCAAATCCCGGCTGGGGCAGAGATCAGTTTAACCCTTTAACCGCGGGTGTCATTCCAGAATGACATTGCAAAAACTGGACCAAACCGCGAGTGTCATTCTCGAATGTTTGTGAATATTTTGAATACCCCGCGTTTTATCCGTGCACCAATTGTTTCAAGGGAGAGTAGTTATTAAGTTCTTTCACTCCAGCTGACCCCCCACCTCCCTTCTCCCCCCCCTGGGGCCCCACCTCCCGCCCCCTGGGCCCCCCACCCCACCCCGGACCAAACACGCATCAGTATCTGTCCAGCTGTGTGAGTGACAACACTGCTGATGTGATAGTGAAGTGCAGGCAATTACAGTGCCTTTTACCTGCCTCAGTGAACACAGAGTGGGTGTTTATCGTATGTGCAGTGTTCATATATGTTTATAGTATTATTATCAGAATAAGGTTGGCATTTGGTAATGGTGTGTGAGCGAAAAATAGTGATTACAACACTGCTGATATGACAGTGAAGTGCAGGCAATTACAGTGCCTTTTACCTGCCTCAGTGAACACAGAGTGGGTGTTTATCATATGTGCAGTGTTCATATATGTTTATAGTATTATTATCAGAATGAGGTTGGCATTTGGTAATGGTGTGTGAGCGAAAAATAGTGATTACAACACCGCTGATGTGGCAGTGAAGTGCGGGTAATTACAGTGCCTTTTACCTGCCTCAGTGAACACAGAGTGGGTGTTTATCGTATGTGCAGTGTTCATATATGTTTATAGTATTATTTTCAGAATGAGGTTGGCATTTGGTAATGGTGTATGAGCGAAGGTAATGGTGTGTGAGAGAAAAATAGTGATTTTTAGATCGCTCACTTCTAATGGCACTGCCCATCCAGTGATAGTCAACGAAATAATGAAACCTACATCATTGCAAAGCCGAAGGTTAGTACTTTCTAATGGTACCTCATTTTTCGCTCTAGATTAATTCTGTGCAGAGTTATAAAGGTTTAAAGTTTGTTTACATTTTGGTCGAAACCCCCGCGGGAGAGGACAGTCGGGGCAAAACAGTGCCCGCGGTTAAAGGGTTAAGGACTTGAATTTCATTAAATAAGACTTTACTGATCTACCAGAAGACCCTCCGACATGTCGTAAAAATACCCCCGCTAATACCAGTACACTAATCCTGTATGAGACAGCCCTAGCATGTATTCAGTATGGACGGTGGGTGTTAGTGCTGAAGTGGTGACATGTGGAGGTATAATTATGGTATGCAGGAAGACTACTGGGCCTTGCGGAATTGGTCACATCACGTTATTTCGTGATTAATATTGCTTTAGTTTAGTTATGTTATGCATAATTTTTTCATATCTTTCATAATATAGCATTGTTTATAATTTAAACCGATAGACCCAGGTATACACTAGATTTTCAGTTCATTCGAAAGTTAATACAAGTGCAATAATTTTCGAGAATCCTCGAGAAGTGGATGTGTATTAGTACATATACACATATATTCCGCAAGATTCCAGATAATGCATGAGTCTAGGCTCCAATAATGTTCGGTAGACAAGCAGGATATTTATTGTGCCTGCCTTGAGCCAGTGGACTTGCATGGATGGTCGCAGAGAAAGCGAACGTATGCGCTGAAATCTTCTCTAGCTTATTTTTACCTCGCCCGGACAGAGTTCGGTGAGGTATTGTTTTGGTTGAGTTGTTTGTTTGTTAGCAAAATTACGGGAAAACGGAGGAATTAAATTACATGAAGCTTCTCAGGATATGTGGGCACTGGTCTCCAAAGAAAGTGATTAAATTTTGGAAGTAATCGAGTGATCCTGAAAGGTCATAAGCAAGGTCACGGATTTTCAGAGGGTTATGACTTGAAAACGGTTGAAGATAGAGATATTAACTATTATGAACGTACAGGAACTCGTAATATGGGTCTTCACTGGGCACCAGGACCTTTGACCTTGAATGACCTTGAAAGGTCAAACTCAAGGTCACGGATAATCAGGGGCTATAACTAGAAACTGGTTGAAAACAGAGAGATATTTCCTATTATCATAATATAGGAAAGGCTATATGAGTTTTTTTTTCATACCTTGACCTTTGATTGTAAGTGACCTTGAAGGGCCAAACTCAAGGTCACGGATATTTAGGGGACTATAACTCGAAATTCGTTGAAGATAGAGATATTTACCATTACCAAAATATAGGAAGTCTCTTATTGGCTTTCATTTGGCAGCATGATCTTTGACCTTGAGTGATCTTTACTTTAGACTTTAACTGTGCACTGACACTATTTATCAGTATGTAACAACAATATAATAACTGCTGTCGGGTGAGGTTTGTTGTGCCTGGCACCACTTGCATTTTTTTTTCTTTTACTCTTCTCCTAGTGACTAGGTTAGCTAGTTCTCATTTTCCTCCCCTCCCTCATAGCTGGGTACAGTGAATGTCTGTACCTTTATGCTGAAATTGCCTTTGATTACTTGTATCTGGAGATGTTCCCCCACTGATCATTCTGGGGTGTGAAATGACACAGACGCAGCCTCCCGAGCGTGGTTTGAGAGGGTAATCTCAGACTAAGATGTTTAACCCCAGGTCTACTGTCACATGCTCATTTCTTCTCTTTCTTTTCATTTTCCCCATGAGAGGGAACTGGTTACTATGGTGGACGTCCCTGCCACCCCCTCCCCCTTCATGGGGAAAGGTGGTCCTGATAGACCTCTGACTGCAAAACAGACTAACCACCCCCAAACTGAAAGGCCACAGACTCGATCCCCACGTGACATACAGGTGTACGATGCTCAGTTTGCCACCCTCCATGATGTCAACTTTGCTCTCTTGAGCAGTCTCAATCCTTTCATTATCAAGAAGGTGATTGATGGTTGTGATGGGGAGGTGGAACTAGTAAAAAAAAACTTGCTGAAGGAGACCTTTTAGTTAAAACTGTCAACTCCTCTTAGGTTAAAGACTAGCTTAAACTAAATAAGTTTCACTGTTACGATGCCGATCTCAGGATCCCACATTCCATTAATTCCTGCAAAAGTGTCATCACCTGCAGGGATATCATGATAATGGATCTTAGGTGAACTTGCTCATGGGTTCGTAACTAGATTCGCAGAGGGCAAGAGGACGAAGACTCCCACCATTATCTTGACCTTTGGCAAAGTGAGTCTTCCAACCCATGTCAAAGTTGGCTACGAAATTGCTAACATCAGACCATATATCTCAAACCCCCTTCCTTATTTAAAATGTCAGTTATATGGACATATGACAAGACTTGTCGGGCTTCCAAGTCAGTGTGTGGCCAGTGTGCAGCACAGGGTCATGATGCTGAATGCTGTTCACCTGAGACTGTATGTTGCTTTCACTGCAAGGGTGCTCACTCTACTTCCTCAAGGGATTGTCCCAACTGGAAAAAGGAGAAAGAGGTCTGCACAGTGAAGGCGACTGAGGGCATCTCCTACTACGAAGCAAGGAATAAAGTGAAGGCATTACATACAACCCCCATGCTAAATAGGACCCATACTTCAGCAGTGATGTCTTGTCGTGAGATATACTCTGTCGAGACAGAGACTGACCCTGCCCCTGTTCTTCATGCCACTCACTCAACCTCTCAGTCTTAGACTTATCTATGCTCCAACTCTCTAACTGACATTATAATTACTTCATACTCTCAGGTTGCTGCTGCCTCTCAGCCAATAATGTCTAAACCGAAGTCCATCAAGTCTAGGAAGATTAATCTGACCATATTCACATAACAGACTCGTTCTCATGTTATTCTTGCTCCTGCTCCAATAAGGGAGAGAAGAGTCAGTTCTTTCTTGGGGGAATCTGGGAGCCTTATTACTGATGATAAAACCGGGATATGACCCCCTATAGTCACTCGCCTGTTGGCGGGCGGCATGAAAAGACTAAGCACACTGGTCCCCATTATAGATCTTAACCCGCCGCGTCCCGTTGACGTGAATTAATGTCCACACGTTTTGTCACTGCCAATCCCTTTGACGTACATAAATGCGAATCAATTGCAAGGTCCCTAATTTGCATAATTTTCAATTTTCGCGAGTGATTTTTGGTACGTATACACGGGACACCTTCCTCTACAAGATGTCATGCAGGGACAATGCCTAACCCAGCATGACCTCCTCCCTCCCCGCACGCCATTCACCTGTCACCAGTGACCTGGCCAGTAAAGACATGTCGTGCCACGGTATGAAATTCAGGGCCAGAGTGATTCCCCAATCGATGACAATGTGGAGGACAAACTTTACATAACATTAGAGAAAGAAACAGTCAGAAATGATGAGCAGGTAATGTTGCCAAAAAAGGTCAGGTATGTTGATGTGTTTCGTGAGTGAAACAATGCTTATATTGCCTATATTACTGTGTGAAAACCAATATACTCTCGTACTACATATAAATTACTACCAAATAAATAAATAAATACCGTTTATGGGTGGTGTGGAATGGTTATCCCCCCATAAAACTCGTTTTCTTTGGAGCCAGCCTGATAGAAAACACAGTAAGGTGGGGAGGTACTGCTACCTGTATCGAGTATTTTAAACCTCAGGTGAGAGATTTCTCTATGATTTTTCGATGTTTCTCATCAAAAGCGGAGGTTTGAGCCAAAAAAATTTTTTCCCATAAATGGTCGGGATTGGGGGGAGTCAGTGGTGAAAAAGTGGTCGAGACAGGGCTGGTTAAACCGTCACATTCAGTGTGTTGCAGTGGAATTGTAGGACGCTTGGGAATAAATTACACAATATAGCAACTTTGCAATCTATACACATGCCAGACATTGTTTGCTTGCAGCAGACATGCTTGGAGGATCAACGTGATCCTCCACAGTTCAAACACTACCACTCATATAGATGATATGATGGCCAAGGAGTAGGCATATACATGCAGAAATCTCACCCACAAACATATGTGGTTGTAAATTCTACTCTTGGAGCTGTCACGTACAGTGTAAAATTTACTAACATGTATCTGTCTATCTGCTCTCCACACTGTCCACGACATGGCCCCATTGATCATAATGTTTAAATTCACTTTTTGACCACCATCCTGGAAATAAGCTGGTGTTGGGCGACTTTAGCACCCATCACTATCACTGGGGTAGCTTGAGGACCGATGGTCATGAGGAGTAGGTAGCCAACATAATACTACAGTCCAACCTCTGACTTCCGAACAATGGTAGAGCGACTAGTGTAGATGATTGTACTGGTAATTTTTCGGCCATCAGCTTGTCTCTGGTCTCCCCAGGTATACATCAAAAGTTTCTCATGGGATTCTTATGACGATTCCTTGGGAAGTGATCATCTATCTATCTGTCGTTCTTACGCACCCGACGTTCTTTCGGACCCTCCATCTCCAAAATTTAACTTTAATAAAGCAGACTGGGGATCATTCTCAAGGATGGCCGATTTTTACATATCTGGGAAGACCTTAGATGTAAAAGTCGAAAATTTAACCAATTCCATATTTCACGAAGCTGAGGCTATTACCCCCAAGAGTTCTACAGTTTACGTGAAGGACAGCTCATCTGTGGATTGCAGGTTGCCGAAAAGCATTAAGGAAACACAATAGGAGATATGGGATTTTGATTGTCAGCCTACTGAGGAAAACTTTACTGCATACAAACAGGCACGGGCTGAGGCAAGGAGAATAATTAGGAGGGCTAACCATGGCTCCTGGCGGTCATTAGTGTCAATGGTGACTTGTTTTACTCCATTAAGTAAAGTCTGGTTCACTATAATATTATTAAATAATAAACTCCCTTCTATCTCTCTGCAGGTAAATACATCTACAACAATCCCGTGGACGTAGCAAACATCGTCGCCACGAGTTTTTCTCATGTAAGCAGCTCAGCTAATTATGACGAGCGTTTTCAGCTTCATAAACTCACTGATGAGCTACAAATCGTAGACTACCACAGAAGATGAAGACTCTCCGTACAATGAAGAGTTTACGATAGATGAACTGCTCCTTGCCCTTAAATCCTGTAAAGACACCAGTACTGGACAAGATAACTATCACGTACAGTGTGATCCAGCATCTTAATCAGGACGACTTGACGAAGCTGTTAGCAATGCACAATCAGCTTTGGGCGCCCAGAACGTTCCCAATCTCATGGTACTTTGTGCACATCATACCAATACCCAAAGAGGCTGGTCGTATTATGAATCCCACCCCATTTCGTCCTATTGTGATGACTTCTTGGCTATGTGAGTCCATGGAACGAATGTTTAATAATAAGCTTCTCTCTGTTTTAGAGTCATAAAGTTTGTAAAATTATCAACAATGTGGCTTCCGTAAGTATAGATTTTCACTAGATCATTTAATGAATTTGGAGCATTGCAGTTTGGAGACATTTCCCAACAATGAATTGATGATAGGGGTGTTCCTGGACATCCATAAAGCCTATGATATGACGCGGCAACACGGTATACAAATGGAGCACTATGCTTATAGTTTAAGAGTTTAATTTCCTATTTTTTTCTAGTTTTCTAAGGGACTGAACTTTCTCTACCAATTGCCCCACAACGTAACGTTGCATATATTTAACGAAGAATACGGGGTGCCTCAGGAAAGTGTGCTTAGTCTCAATTTGATTAATATTATGATCGGTGATATTCTGTCATTTACCTTCTATCCTGAAGAATCTTAAATAGTCACCCTGTGCTGACAATTGTGCAATATGGTACTCTTCCCATAATGCACAATTTTTGGCTGGGCAAGTTCAAGCAGCCTTTGATTCCATCCACCAATGGGCCTTGCAGTGGGGATTTAAGTTTTCTGTTCCTAAGTGCGCCGCTGTAATTTTTACCACTCGTAACGTCCCTGATTTGCCTTCGGCTTTGGATAATCTAGCAGTATCTTTTCAAGACGCTGTAAAGTTTGTAGGACTCTATTTTGATCATCAATTGATCGTTAAATTTCTTGGTAATAATTTTCTTGCTCGTTATGATAAACCGTTAAATGTCCTTAAGTACCTAGCAAGTACTACTTGTTGAGCCGACAAGAAAGCTTTATTAGTGTTTAAGTCCCTTATTAGATCTAAAGTAGACTATGGCTCACAGTTGTATGGGTTGGCATCTGATGTCACAACTGAGGAGGCTGGATGTGTTGCAGAATAAATGTTTGCACATACTGTATGTCTTCGAGTCTTAAGGTGTATACGTGTATCTCAGATGGAAGTGGAGGCAAATGTACCTCCCCTTTGTACTCTTCGCAACCATATGCTGCTGTCCTAAGGTATATGAACTTTTAGAAATTTTGATATTGGCAAAGTGGCCTGTACCCCTCTAGCATTATATTATTCGGTGGAGGAGGTTCGTCGGACACTTGCCGTTCGTGTCCACTTACTGACTCAGGAGGTTGGTGTGAACCTCAGTGACTGTGACAAGTTTGTGCTTGAAAGTATAGCGCCTTGGGAGCCACCCAGGTTTAATGTTGATGTTACATGGCTCCCAGCACCAAAGACCAAGGGGCCGGAGGCAAAGATCCACCACTTGTTCTGTAACATCCTAGTTAGTAATCTGAGTCCCAGCAATTGTATACTGATGGCTGCAAGTCCAGTGAATGTATAGGTGGTAGTGTGTGGTCGACTGAGTGTGCCCTCAGATTTTGGTTGCCAACTTCTAAATCTGTGTTTACCTCAGAACTTTTTGCTGTTGACAAAGCCATAGGCTATGCTCTTAACGATAGACATGAATCATTCGTCATATATTCAGACTCCAAGTCAGCCCTTCATGCGATTGCTACTTGCCCTACGGATTCTCCTGAGATCCAGGGCGGCATAATTAATAAATTGCAATTTTGCGAAAAGTCTTTTATGCTGATCTGGGTGCCTGGTCATTGTCGTATAAATGACAATAAGCAGGGTGACTTGTTTGCGAAGTCGGCTGTGGACCTTGAGGAGACTTAGGATGTTCCTCGTGATCTACGGTCGAGTCTCACACTAGGAAAGAAATTAATAAATCTTCTGTAGCAAGGACCAGACTAAGTATCCCAACATGCAAGCAACTCCTTGGCAACTGGGACTCAGCCAATCTTCCCAGTCGCCATGGAAAAAGCATGTAGGCAAGACTGTGAATGAATTGTGCTGTGATAACTCATATGAAGCCATACACTGAAAGACAACTTCCACTGCTCTGTGACATCTGTGGTGTGGTGTTAGCTATCGGTCATAACATCGTGCACTGTCAGTGATTTATTCGTGAACGTGCGTCACTTATAAGTTACTTGGGTGCAGCAGATGTCCCCTTCGCCCTTTCCACTATCCTGGGTAATGGGGATATTGTTATGACTGATAAATTGACGGCTTTCTTGAATGAGACCGAATTGATCAGAGTGATGTGATTTTTTAATTGTGTGGAAATAGATTTTATCAATTGTATGTATGTATGTATATGGTTTATTATTTAATTGGGGTTGACTTTTGACGTATCTGAATTAGTTACTGCTCCTGACTGATCTATTTCTTATACAAACGTCTCCTTTATTAAACCACGTGCCTCGCCCGACAGTCGACAGATGATGAGTGAAAGTGTGCGATATAGAAAGGTATTGGGCATTTTCAGTCGATGATGCTCTGTTCGGTCACCTTTTTGCCTCCGCCAACGAAGTTGGAGGAGATCATATTATCACCTATGTTTGTTTGTTTGATTGTCTGTCTGTCTGTCTGTCAGAACGATATCTCCAAAAGTTCTCAATGAATTTCAATGAAGTTTTTTGGGATTGTGGGCCATGGGCCAAGAAAGAATTGATTTAATTTTGGGGCCGATCCGGAGCATCGCGCACAATATCTCCAAAAGTCCTCAATGAATTTTAATGAAATTTTGTGGAAGGGTGGGCCATGGGCCAAGAAAGAATTCATTAAGTTATGTGGCCCATCCGGATCCGGAATCCTTTTCATAGCAATGGGATTGGAGGGGGTATGCGCTCTATGAGTTATTTCTAGCTTACATTTGTAAATACTTTACAACTGCATATTTAAGTTTTCTTAATTAGGGCCGACAATTGACCTATATGAAACAGTTCCTGAATCCCCTGGTTCTCTCCTGAATCCCCTGGTTCTGTTGGCTGAGGAATTTTATCCACAATTTTAGGCAAAATGAATATTTAGGTCAGTTTAGCTATTTTTATTTAGGCATTAGTGTAGGTTAGCGATTTTTTTTTAGGTCTAGCAGTGTTAGGGTGATAGAACTTTTTTTGTTCAAAAAATACAATATACAAGTATCTATCTATCTATCTGTCTAACTATCTAGCTATCTATATATCTATTTATATACTTGTGTGTATATATGTATCTATAAATATGATTTTATGACCAGGGCCATAGGTCCAATGATCGATAGCCATTATTAAAAAAGAGTCAGGAGTGAACCAGCTTGTCACTTGTCACACAGTTCCTGTACCACAGGTACTGGTGTTTTTCTCAAGTGGAGCAACTATACTCCATTTCACCGAGTCTGGCACCATCAGCGATGTCCTCAACACCTGTAGCATTGATAAAGGTCCTCAGAACTAGATATACCTTTTTGTATTGCCTTTATATTTTGGTTGTCAAGGTAATATATAGAGGTTTACCTACTGCAGAGGATTTACACCAACACTACAGGCGTTGAGGACATCACTGATGGTGCCAGACTTGGTGAAATGGAGTATAATCACGCAGTTCCCATACCATTGCTGCTGATGTTTTTCTCAGTTGGAGCAACTGGATGAGTTGAAAATAATTGGCCAAGCACAGTTGTGCGTAACTGTTAAAATTTACGCATACTTTTCTGCCTTAAAAAATCTTGTACATTTTCATTGCTTTGTAAACAGATTTTCACTGGAAACATTTGGCAACACTGCTACTCCAGGTGGCAGCAAATCAGCATTTGTTTACCCTCGAAAGACTTTGATTCACTAACTATCGCACGCTCTTGAAGCCTTCCTTACTGGCTGCGCCACTCCCTTTCGGTGTTACACTGGTATGCACAAACTGTGTCGGCCGCCGTCTTTGTGGTGTAGGGTTTCCCGTTCCCTAAGGGACCTCCAGACCCCTTGTACAGGATCGTAAGTTGGAAATAGAGTCACATAATATCAATTACATGATCCCTGACCAAAACAAAGGGTTATCTAAGTGTAGGTACTTCCTTATTTAGGGTATTTATGCACCTATGTACTTACGTACTCACTTGTGTACATACTTGCGTATGCATCTATGTACGTACTTACATATCCACGTACGTAATCACGTACGCATCTGTTTACGTACAAACGAATGTACATGTCTGTGTATGAATCCATGTTCGTACTTACGTACGCATCTATGCACGTATGCATCTACTTATGTATTTACATATTCACGTACTGTACGTAATGACATACGCATCTGTTTACGTACAAACGTATGTACATGTCTATGTATGAACCCATGTTCGTACTTACGTACGCAGCTATGCACGTACTTACGTAAGCATACGTATGTACTTATGTATGCACGTATGTACGTCCTTACGTATGGACCGATGTATGTACTTACACAACTATGTACGTACTTACACACCCATGTACGTACGTATGCACCCATGTGCGTACTTATGCATCTATGTCTGCCCTTAGGTACACACCTGTGTACTTGCTAATGCACGTATATTCATGCTTAAGTACATATATACGCACCCACGTACTTACGCAATAAATTACATATGCCCACGTTCATATTTATTTAGAGACGGTCTCATGTATTCATGCCGTGGCTCAGTGGGTTAGAGCGCTCCGCTCTGACCGATAAGGGTCGGAGGATCGAATCCACCCAAGAGTCATTGGTAGACATCAGGAAGGGCATCCGGTCATAAAATGCTACACGCCCCAGTCCAAAAGTCCTCAACCCTTAGCCCTTCGGGGCTACCTGGCGTAAAACCAAATTATTATATTATTTTATAATATGTACTGACACACATTTGAGTACATACATACTTAAGCACGTATGTTATGTAAATATATGAGTGTTTTTTATACAAAGAAGAACGAACCAAAGGCCAGAAGCCTGCAAATTGTTCCCTCCAGGAAAAAACAAAAAACAAGATAACAGAAAGCCAAATTCAATATCCATTCATTCTGAGATACCTGGACACACATCGTTTGAAAGACTGGAGATCAGAGGCAGTAGGAAATGCAGAGGGAGACAGTTCCAGAGTTGACTGGTTGCATACATGAAGGACTGGGAGTAACGGTTCACACTTGCATCAGGCAGAAACGGGATGAGAGTTTGTTGCTAGACGAGTGCAACATGCCCGCCGTAGTGGTGGAGGATGCAAGCAGACAGTTCAGAGGAGCAGTGACCATTGAAGAAGCGATAGAGATAAAGATACAATAGTGCCACGAAGAGACAGAGTCTGAAGGGAGCCAGTAAGAGGAGGAGAGTTAATGAGACAAAAACGCCTTTGACTCCACTTTGTTGAGAAGAGCTGCATGTGTGGAGCTGCCCCACACATAAAAGTTGTACCCTACGCAGAGGAGAATAAAACCTGTGTATAGAGTCAACAAATGTGCAGGGGGTGAACAAAGCACGGAGTCGGCTTAGCACACCCAACTTCTTGGAAGCAAATTTTACAACAGAGGTAATAAATTATGTTCTTTTCAAGATAAATCCCTAGGGAATGAAACCCCAAGCATGTAAAGATGATGCAAGATTGAGTTGGATACTGTGAAAAACCAGAGGGTACTCCTGTGGAAGATATTGTTGGGTTGATATATGTAAGAATTAAGTGCGTATGCACGTAAATGCTTAATTATGCATAAATCATGCACACGCATAAACACAATGGACGTAATTACGTACGTACGTACGTAAGTGCATATGTAGGCAAGACAGCAGCATACATGTATATGCCTACGGACATTTTTTGGTACATACATGCTTATGCACTTCGTAAGTACGCCGTTGCGCACATACATACGTACTGTATTTGTGTACATTGGCATAGGCCTTCATGTATACATACATATGTGAATGCTTATAAATACTTTAGTCCGTCTTGGGGTTGGTCGAGCAAATTTTCCCCACCAAATTTCCTACTCGCCACGGAACAGACTTGGAAGGGAGTCATATACAATGTTGATGAATAGTCCTTGAGAGATTGTCGTTGGCCGCTGTGCGACAACGTGCCCAGCTGCCATCCAGCAGCTGTTAGTTTATCCCGGGCCTGGCTCATGACAGTGACAATGGTTTACTAAAATTTGTTCTTTCTGGCAAAATAGACAAGAAATGTGTGTGTGTGTGTGTGTGTGTGTGTGTGTGTGTGTGTGTGTGTGTGTGTGTGTGTGTGTGTGTGTGTGTGTGTGTGTGTATCACAAACAAAAAAGGAGTAAGATTTTGATATTTATTTTTTGTAGTGTGCAGAACCAAAAACTTAAAAAGTTTAGGCAGGTCAATAATATTCTTGTATGTACAATAATTAATAAAAAATACCTTTCATGAATATTCAAATATTTCATGCATGATATAGTATACGTAAATAACTTAGTAATATATATACCAATACTGGATACTTTTTGGAGCTCTGTTTATTGCTGATGTTTCATTATTTTGCATTTCATGATGTGATATATTGTATTCACAGATCTTAATCCATGGCTAAAAGGTGCAATTACTGGGAAGACTGCCTCAACACTAGCTTCACCGCAATACTCGCCAACGAAGGTGTTGAGTAGTATATTACACCTTGTGCCATGTTGTCCTGTGTGCAGAGTAGATGAAACCATCGATAGTCAAGTGTCGCCTACAGATGACGCACCAGGAACATGCAGAGAAGGATTTGGAGTTGAAACGCCATGAGGTTCGTCTCAAACGTCAAAAGTTCGATGTTTGTGGGTCTTTTCAACAACACAATGCTGCAGCAGTGGAGGCCTCGTGTCAAGTTGAGTCAGAAACTGCCTATCATAAAAAGCCTCACATGATTGAAGAGACGCTTATCAAACCCTGCATGTTGAAGATGGTGAAGAAGATGGTGAAGGCAGCATAAAGAATATGCAGTAAGTATCTCTGTCAATTAAATACTCTTCCGAGGCGTACTTCTCATATGTTCATGGATATGAAAGAGCAGGTTTTGGATTAAATCAAAACTTCTTTGTTGTTCTTTCTACTCGACAGCTCGATGGATGTAAGTCCATGTTCTCAGTTTGTTTGTCTTCATGAGGTACATCCATCCATATGACATCAATGAAAAATTGCTCTTCTGTTGTGCACTTCAAACCACTATAAAAGCTGATAATGTCATGAAAAGGGCTTCTACCTTTTTACATACCAAAGGTCTGCAGTGGGGCAATGTGTGCGGGGTTTGTATGGAGGGAACACCAGTTATGCTAGGATCAAAGTCAGAATTCCAGACAAGAGTGAAGGATATGGCATCCCAAGCTAGGGACAACCACTTAATGGTCCCCGCTCCTCCTACCTTTGTGCAGGAAGTGCACGATTCTGTGACCAAAACTGTGAATCACGTCAAAGCTGGGGCATTTAATGCTCTTTTATTCAAAGAACGCTGCAAAGACATGGATGCTGACCTTTTTTCCTACATGGCTGTATGCTGGTTGTTGAAATGTGAATCGTGTCTTCGAAATGAAAGACGAAATCAGGTTCTTTGTGGAAGTGCAAGAAAAGTGATATCTGACTCACTTCGATTATGAAACGTGGGATAAACGGGTTGTGTACCTGGCGGATATTTTCGACCAGCTGAACAAGCTGAATTTAAAACTTCAGTGAATGGAAACACACGTTCTCCTATTTCAAGACAGTCTACCGGACTTCATATCAAAACTGCAGAACTGGCCTCAAAAAGTCAATCTTGGGAACATCATCATGCTTGAAAAATTCCATGGAGTGGTTGATGATTCTGAAGCATGAGATTACTGGACACAACGAGTCCCTAGAAACGGGATTCCAGGGATACTTCCCTGAGCTCAAAGGAGAAGAGGAGGCACTGGTAAGAAACTCTTTCTCTGCTGAACTTGACGTATCCAGCATCCCCAACGAAGTCCAAGATGAATTCTTGGATGTCCAGTGTGTGACCTGTTCCAAGAGAACTTGGTGACTCATTTCTGGTGTGCTATGCATCAATCATATCCCAGAGTCAGAATGCTGGCATTTTGTGTTCTTCCTCCATTTGTCTGCACAGTCCTCTGCTAGGCTAGATTTTCAATCCTTGTCCACATCAAAATGAAGACCAGGAACAGACTGGATGTCAAGGATGACACGAGATAGGTTCTTACAAACTCCTCACCACAATGCCCAAGACCCTCTGCTTATATGCATCCCCAACTATCTCACTAGCTAGGCTGAAGAGATATGTTAGTGATGAAGATTATGGATTGTGTGACGATAGTTGTCACTGAGAAAAAACAATGGGCTTGGTTTGGCTAACAAAATATATTACCCCGAATTTTATAATGTGCCAGAAATTTTGTAAAATTTTTAAAAATCTGTTTATTCATGTTTTCTCCTTCTGTCTTCCTTCTCAGAAAATTTTGTAAAACTGAAATGGCTGATGGCAGGGGTGGGGGTCGCGTGTGTTTGGGGGTTTTGAGAAATGGGCCACGTGTACAAAAAGGTTAGGAACCATTGCGATAGAGATAAATAAATAGAGACACAGGCAATGTCTGATACTGAAGATAGTGACAGGGTTATATAGCTACCTTAATGACTAAGTAAAGTATAGCTCTGAATTATGCACAAAGAAATGAGCACCAAATTCAGATTCATTTATTCATACAAATACTGATTGACTATAAATTTTTCCCTTATATATAATTACCATGATATTTACTCTAACCGCTTCAGACTGTACGAAATAAGTTAGGATGCTCTTTCAGGGATTACAAGATCATAAAAACTGCTTTTCAGTGCTACAACAACAACAACAACAACAACAACAACTACTACTACTACTACTACTACTACTACTACTACTACTACTACTACTACTACTACTACTACAACTGCTGCTGCTGCTATATAGCTTTGGAGACATTACGATGTTACTAGAAACTCATTCACATTGTTGGCGATATGTCACTTAACTATTTCAATTCGATCACGTATTTCATTTTGCTTCTGTCTCAAAACAGCTTTATCCGAGTTTTGAAAGACTTTTCGATTTAGAGGGGTTATGTACAACTACAGTGCACCTTGTAGCCTGCGACGAGCGAGCGAGCGCCACGTTATCGTTATAGGCGGAATCTCAGATATTTAATTGCTAGTGCTGATGAATAAAAAAAAAAAAGCGTTATGACGAAAAAAAATTTAAATTTGATCTTATAATTGAGGCTTTCACCATTTAGAGCAGCACAATCCTTTGCAAAACTCGAGTTTCCAAGGAGTTCCTACTCTTTCATGGGTTGAGTTTTTAGTTGATAAAAATGTTTACTGAATGAATGTATCACATGCAGACTTTGAACTTTACTTCGCATGGGAGAATACTTCCGCTTAGCGTGACGGTCGGGTAGGGCTGGGTCGGGCGGGGCCGCTCATTTCCAAAATTATCTGAGAGCATACATCGGTCGCTCGTTCGTAATAATATTAGTGCTTTCTGTAATAGAGGCCTTTCCTGCACTGGAACTAATGTCTGGAAATATCAAGAACATACTAACACAGAGGAGACCTTTGATATCTGCACCCACCCTTGTCCTACCCATCACCCAGACTTATCCAAAAAGGTGTTATTTGTCTCAAGACGCTCCCCTCAGACACACCCCAGCCCCAGACGTACACCGAACTCACCATCAGTGTTTGGTAAAGTCGTAGTTTACTTCTCGGCTTCCAAGTCTACTCCCAGCTGATTAACGTCATCTGGAAGTTGTAATAACAAGGTAAGAAGTAGATAACTGGACTCAGAGGGTAAATTTCAAATTAATAAAGTTTAGAAAGAGTCAAATGAATGCATGTTTTTGTCTAGAAAGAAACTTCAAATTCTTCATTCCAACTGCCATCAGACGATTTTATTCAACTTATGACATACCTCTGGAAATGAAGCGAGTAACGAAGGCTTTATCCGCAGTGTTCTGAAAGCCTCTCCAAAGCTGAATTAATTTTCCGGTGAAAGTAATAACAGATCACACAACATGTCACTGGAGTGATCTTGTTATCACCTCAGGCAGCAGCAACATGCCTTCAAACTGTTTTCAAGACGAACGAAAAGTTGGACACGGGCACCTGATTCTGGTCATTTGATCTGAGACTCACTAGGGTTCCTAATATTTTGGACTTATTAGAGCTCTACCTACGGGCCATTGCACTAAAAGACGTGGAGTTTGTCAGATATGTCTTCCAATTTAACTGAGACAAAATAAAAGGCAGGAGTGCATTTACCATTGATTATGATTACGCTTTGCCACAAGACGAATTTGTTCAATTATTTATTCAATGCTAGTAGCCTACTGAAGGGGTTATAGTAATCCCTGACCCCATTAATCTGAAAAATCTTCAAGAAAATCGTCTGGGGGTAGGAGGAATTAAATAATATCTGATTCAAAGGGTTACTTAGCATTAACATCAACTAAGCCTCTGTAATTTATTATTTTTCCTGAGTAGTCATAGTAGGCTACATTAAGTTTTTATATTACCGGAATGAAGATCTACGCCATAACTGTAGGAGTCGTGCCATTGTTTAATTCAGTCGGCAGTAGGCCTACTTGCTTACAGTTATCTGTATAGCACTAAAGTTAATTTGTATTTACTCATTCTTACAAGTATGTTCACAGTGTACTGTAATTATCTCAACTGTGAATAAAATTTAGCTGCATTTTACCATTGTTTCATGTCTGAAATCATTTTTTTTTTTTCGCTTGTAATCGTCTGAGGATCATGAAAGAATTAAGTTTAGCCCAATCTATAGAATAAAACATCATGTTAGTATTTTACCTGGGGGAGAGAAAACTACTACCACGTGCGTCTCCTGGCTGGCTGTGGGAACCCCTATAGAGGATGTTCTCAGTAGGGCCGTGTCGAATATGTTGAATAAGAGGTCGCGAACCAAACTGTGGAAGAGGTGTGGGTCCCTCACGTCGTATCAACCCAAGAAAAACCATTGAGCGGAAAGACGTAAGAGCTAACGTAACGATGTTAATGGGAGCTATGCGATGGTAGATGCTGCCTCGTCCAGTCAGGATGGTTATGTGCGACAGGTAACACCCGTCTGTAACCAAGAGACTGTTCGCACTAAAGATAAAATGAGAATCGCTGCGTGGAATGTAAACATACTCTGCCAGGCAGGCAAATATGATAATTTAAAGCTAGTGATGAGAAGGCTGAGGCTGGATACTGTGGGAGTGAGCGAGGTGAGATGGGCAGGTGTGGTATCTGGACAGATGAGGAGGTGAAATTCATATACAGTGGAGGAGAGGCACGTCAGCGAGGAGTGGGAGTGATGATGACTCCCAAGATGGCAAGAAGTATGATAGGATATCGTGCATTGTCAGACAGAATAGTGATGGTGTAGCTGGTGGTGGGGTCAATCAACATGAACATTATTCAAGTGTATGCACCTAAAGGAAATTATCTGGAGGAAGAGGATGAGTTTTATGAGATGGTGAGACAAACTGTGAGACAATGTAAAAACATGAGACTGCAATCATTATGGGTAAAATGGACAATGAAATGAGAGCAGGAAGACAGATTGAAGTGATGGGACCATTCGGCCTCGGCGAGCAGAATAAGGGAGGTGATAAGTGGGTGGAATGGTGCTGTGCAGAGGGACAAGTATTCTTGAACTTGTACTTTTCGGCAACATCCGAGACATTGATGGACATGGAAAAGTCCTGGTGGACAAGCAAAAAAACAAGTTTTATTACATAACAATCGATAAAAGAATCAGAAGCGCAGTGACAACGCAGAACTTACCCTGGTGCGGACTGTGGGCAGGGATGTGACCATGTTCCGATGGTTGCCGAGCTGAAGGTGAGGTTAAAAAGGGGAAACAAGAGCCAACGAAAATCAAGAAGAGACTGGAGTTTGCTACAGAGAGAGGAAGTCAGATCCACTTTTGAAACCGACATGAGAAACAGGTATGAAGTTTTGGAATATGAAGCTGATCTAGTTGCTGGAGTGGAGGAGGACTGGAGAAGTTTGCAACGAGCATTGCTGGGGGCGGTGAAAGTGGTGATGCTGGAGAAGCAGAGGAGAGCGAAGCAGAGGTGGATGACAGAAGAAACTATGAAGTTGATGGAAGACAGAAGACTCTGGAAGGGAGATACAGCTTGAGAGAGTGAATTCCCGCCAGATGTACAAGAAGATAAGGGATATAACCGGAAGGAGGAGGCCAACAAGAAGTTCAGTAATCAGGACCAAACAAGGAAATGTATTGATGGAAACATCGGAAATTTTGAAAGGATGAGAAAAATATATAATGGAGCTGTATACTGACACAAGAGGTGACAGGCCGGAAATGGTGGGTGAGCTGGAGGGATCGCCAATTTTGAAGGAAGTAGAGGAAGCAATCAAAGAGATGAGCAGGGAAAAGGTTGTGGGAGAAGATGATGCATCGGTTGAAATGATGGAGGCAGCTAGTGACCCTGCAATGCAGAAAAAAACAGAATTGCCGAATAAGATATATGACACTGGCTATATTCCAGAAGTGATGAAGGAGTGGGTATTTGCAACAATTCCAAAGAAAATACGGACAGCGGAGCGTGAACAACATAGTACGATAAGTATTATGAGTCAGATGAGAAAAATTTTTCTCAGAGTGATCCGAAATAGAATTAGAGAAAAGGTAGACAGTAATGTGGAGAAAGAGCAATGTGGATTCAGAAAGGGTAAAGGGACCACTGATGCATTCTTTCCCTTGAGAATTATTACAAAAAGACAATGGAAATGTATATATATATATATATATATATATATATATATATATATATATATATATATATATATATATATATATATATATATATATATATATTGTGGCCACCCCAAACGGGATTGAGGCGTCTGGCAATAGATAGATAGATAGATATTTGGAGCCTCTGTGGTACAGTGGTAGAGTGTGCGTTTCGCACGCTTGTGGACGAGAGTTCGCCTCCCGCCAGAGTTGTAATAACTTTGGGAATCGTTCATTGAGCTACTTGCTACTTTGGCGGACATAAGGGGTGCTGTGGTTGAACCAGTGTCGCATACTAGTATGCTTGCACCCAATCGGCTTAAGGCGGGCCGATTACACTTGGTTCACAGACTACACACACATCCAAAGCCACTACAACACTACAATTACACTTACAGGCACTTCTCACCCTACATACAGTCTCTACCAGACAGCCTAAGCCACTAGGTAGAGATACATTGGTTGTATCGTCCCTGATTCGGTAGGGATAGGCCGGTCCTGCAGTGGACCTCAATGGCTCATGATGATATATATATATATATATATATATATATATATATATATATATATATATATATATATATATATGTGTGTGTGTGTGAGAGAGATTTGTTGATTTTGAAAGCATCTGACACAGTGAGGTATGAAGAAATAGTAAATATATTATAGGAGATGGTAGTGGATGGTAAAGATATAAGACTGATAACAAATTTCTATATGAATCATAGGGCAGCGGTCAAAATAGGAGATGAGAAGACAGACTGGGTTGATATTCGGAGAGGAGTGAGGCAGGGGTGTGTCCTGTCTCCAGATTTATTTTCCTTGTATGGGCAGAAGTGTTCGGATGATCTGGAGGACATGGCCGGAATAAGCACTGGAGGAAGAATAATATTCGTTATGCAGATGACATGGTTTTGTTGGCGGATTCTGAGGAAAAGTTGCAGAGACTGGTAGAAGAGCTGCAAGCCATGCGAGAGAAGAGGTTTGAAGATAAATACTAAGAAGACTGAGGTCATAGGAATAACGAAGGGAAGAGAGAGGATAAGAATAATGAACGTATGAGGGAGACAAATAAAACAAGTAGAAAGTTATAAATACTTAGGGAGTCTAATATCAGAGAATGCAGGCTGTGAAAAGGGGAAAGAAAATGCAACGGCAAAAGCAACTTTTGGAAAAGTAACGAAGGTTTAATCAATATTAGTATAAGCATGGAGATATTAAGGATGTAAAAATGTTTTATATGGTCAACTTTGATGTATGGATGCGAGACATGCAGTATAAAGAAGAACATGAAGAAAAGGATACAAGCTATGAAAATGTGCTTTATGCGAAGAATGTTCAGAATCCTTGGACAGCTCGAGTGACAAATGAAGAAGTACTAAGAAGGGCAGGAATGTGACGAGAGATTATGAAATATATAAGAAGGAGGCAGTTGAAGTTTGTTGGCCAGATGAGCTAAGGGTTTGAGAGCAACTGTTTGCTGGGAATAGTGGAGGGAACAAGAACTAGGGGAAGGCAGATAATGATGTTTATGGACAGTCTCTTGGTTTATATTGGTGGAGGATGGAGAGTGGTGGACTTGGTCAGGATGGTGGAGGAAAGGGACAGATGGCGCTCCATGGTCGCCGACGTCACTTGACTGGCACTCTGGTAAAGCATTTTGCAGTCACAGCTTTTAACATAACCTTAATTATTTACAAACTCATTTATCAGTCCTGTTAAGCAGGGTAGTATCATTCTCAACATATCCTGCTATACCATTGCAAGAGATTTAGCCTGAGTGTGTGTGTGTGTGTGTGTGTGTGTGTGTGTGTGTGTGTGTGTGTGTGTGTGTGTGTGTGTGTATTGTATGTGACTGGTCTTGTAATATGTAAGTCTTGAGTTTTGGTTAAAGTTATTGTGCTAATCGAAGGGCAGGAGGAGTTAAAGATGAATACAGGGAGTTGATCTTGATTTATCATCTTCAAAGAAAGTCTAAGTTGAGCAGAGTATGTAGTACACAGGGACGTAATTTACTACGTCTCATCAGACCCCTCTTCTTATTTCCTCTCTCCACTACCTGTCGGTTCTAAGGCTAGCCCCTTTCTGATCTCTGATTCCTACATTCTCGTTTAACAGAGATCGTGTCGCGTGGGCAATACGTGGAAGCTTCTAGAACTCTGTATGTCTGTGTGTATGTACAGCTTCCAGTGCACTTCTAGCAGTCCTTCACTTAAGAGCTGCAAGCTAAATTCCTTTTGGTTGATTCTCGCTGACACACTTCATATCTCACACCCTGGCTTGGTGCTTCTATCTATCTATCTATCTATCTAGGAGTTGTATTATTATAATATGGAGTCCTGACATAACTCGGTCACGCCAGCTGGCGGTCCTCCAACAGCAATCATCATTGACAAATGCCAATCTGTTAATACATAACGTTGATTATAATATTGCTAGGATATAATATTCATGTTAATACTGCAATGATCCAGTAATATTACATTTTAAACAAGTTGTATGCATAATTGAACAAATGCAATATGGTTAAATTGGTTATTGTACGACATATTGTAAGATGTGTATGTATAACAGTCATATGCATATACTGTATGCAAAAAAAAAAAAGTTCAAAGTTAAGATTATGGTAAGAGCTATAATATTTCATATAGAGATAATGATAGTGGTATACTTCTATATCATGTGTCATTCATTTTTTTTTTTTTTTTGTAATATTAATACTATATACAAAATATATACAGTTCATTCAGTGGGGTTTACTTGAATTCGCACTTTACTTCCATTAAATACTGTCTCCAAGTTTGCAATTCTTGCATGCATTCTGAGGTATTGCGAACAGCACTACTCCAAATACAATACAGAAGATTATAAAGACAGTAGGTGCTGGGCTATACACATAATATGGGTTGAACATACTGAAACTCAAATCTTCCCAGGGCTTCATTGTTTCATTGATCAGTTGCATAGTTTCAAACTTAGGTGAAGTCAGCTTAATACCTGTGCTCATGTGTAAGTCCATATTAGATAGTGGGTGGAAATGTTTGTGCGTATGATTGGGGATGGCATAGTGACTGATGGTGGATAAAGTGGACATGGATGGTGTAAATACTGCACATTAGTCTGGTGCTATGTATAATCCTGATGCTGAATATGAGATGGTGGTATATCTGGACAGACTATGGAAACTGATGTGTTATGAATGAAATAAAAAAAAACTGTGAGTGTCCGATGCGTTGATGGTGTACAAGCTTATCTGGAGCATAAGTGAAGTTGCAGTGATTATTAATGTCGTGATTTCTTATGATAGCCATTTCACAAGGGACTGTTTCAGTAGGCTGAAACTTGAAAATGTATGCAAGACAAAGGTGAACAGCATGTAAGAATGTACGGCACTTTCGTTTAATCATTGATTCTCTGGCGAAAGTGACAGTGTTGCGTCTCTTGGAGATCACGATGAGTTCGGTGTCTGTGTTGATGTTGATGATGACCAAGGTGTTATTATTCTTAGAAGGGAAGGGGTGTATTTGGTATACTGTGAACAGGTCTTCAGTTATGAATGGTACATGAACTACTACTGATGTTGGTGTCAGTGTTGCTTCTAAATATGGATAATATTGCAGGAAATCCCTACTGCGGTTCAAAGGCTTCAATTTATGTTTATGTATGCTTTGACTAATTATCTGACGTAGCTCATGAACTGGAAGTAAGTCAGTTGTGCTCCTGCCATTACCGGCATTCGAAATTCCTTGCATAAGTGCCCTGTAACGAACTCTAGTGTTGTCTAATTGGAGTAGAATTGTGTCAATGTGTTCTGTGATGATGGAGAAGTTTTTGAAAAGCGTTACATTCCCTTCCATAGCATTTATTTTATCTGCGCTTTGGAGAGCTATTTTTTCCGCCTTTTTCAGATTTTTCACGATTGTCTTCATTGCTGAGATATGTCCGGCGATGAATTTATCTTGGTATGTTAGTACCTGAGCTACTTTATTAAATTTGTTTATTTCTTAAATTTCTTTCTCTGTAGCTAATCCAAAGATGTTCCCAAGAAATGCGCAACCCAGGTTGAACAAACTGCGCTTTTGGCGAGTATGTGTAATGTTGTTCGTGGCACTCAGTACCTCCGTTCCATGAGATGGGAGATCTTGGATCATGATGAGCATAGTTGACTTCGCCTGCTCTATCTTCCATTTTGCTAACTTCACTATTTCAACCACTTCCTTTGTGTTATGTGCTTGTGAAACATAACCTCCTGTCATGAAGTCCAGATTCCTCATTGGTCTCGCGATGTTTTGTAGATAAGAAGGTAATTTGTATAAGTAATCCAAACTGATTTCAGTACTCATTACATCTTTTACGATGGACGTCGTGGCTGTTGGAGCTATGAGGCATCCTTGTCGTACTATGTGCTGGGGGTCTATGTGAGCATATCCTCTTGCTATGTAGAGGAGAATCCATAGCATAAGTCACTTTATCGTTACCTACCGACAAAAAAAAAAAAAAAATCTATTAACTTTGTAATATGGTCATGTTGTGGTCGATGATAGTGATGATGTGCGTTACGGTTGACTAAAGGAAAGCAATAACTTGTTTGTTATTTCATTTATAGAAGGAGTTTTAATCGTTATTTAAATCATGTAAATGATGTACTGTAGATTTTTTTTGGAACAGTTGCACCTATGTTTGATTGGTATATGACCTTAATTTATTTTTTGTAATTATTGTTGTTTTCTTGATTGGTTTCATGAGTTATGTTCGGTTGTTCGGTGGTATCCGAGGATGTATAATTATTGGAAAGTTTTAAATGGTCGATATGAACTTGTTTCTCTTCGCCACTTGACAGGGACCTAATTAACCCGTCACGTCCTGAGGTTTTCCGCACCTCCGACATCCCCCAGTCCCGAGGTATTTTCGATTTATTTTTTTTTGGCTAAAACCTTCGCTTTTGGTGAGAAACATCGAAAATTCATAGAGAAATCGCTCACCTGAGGTTTAAAGTGCCCAATCCTGGTAGGAGTTCCTCCTTACCTGAGTGGGTTTTCTAACATGCTGGCACCAAAGAAAACGAGTTCTATGGGAGGGTAACTATTTTATCCACTCATAAACGGTATTTATTTATTTACTTGGTACGAATGTATATGTAGTATGACAGTATATTGGTTTTCAAGCAGTAATAAAGGCATTCATTGTTTCACTCACTAACTAATCACCATACCTGACCTATTTTTGCCACACTACCAGATCATTATTTCTGGCTGTTTCTTCTTCTAATGCTATGTAAACATTGTCCTCCACATTGTCATCGATTGGGGAATCACTCTGGCCCTGAATAACTTTACTAGCCAGGTCACTGGTAACAGGTCCTTTGCCAAGACAATGGCGTGAGGGGGGGAGGGGGGAGGTTATGCAGTGTAAGGCATTGTCCCTACTTGGTATCTTGTACAGGAATAGAGGAAGGTGTCCCGTGTATACATACGAAAAATCACGTGCAAAAATTGAAAATTGTGCAAATTAGGTACCTTGCAATTGCACGACGTACTGGTACGTCGCCGGGACTGGCAAATGCAAATCGTTGCAACGTACCCATACGTCGACGGGATGGGGCTGGTTAAAACTTTGTTTTTATGTTAATTACTCTGTATGGGCCCTCAGTTTTCGGGGATAATTTATTGTCTGTCGTATGAATGATACCATAGACAATGTCTCCTAAAATGATAGGCGATTCTTTTGGCTTTTTATTAAATACCTCCGTCATTTCTTCCTTGGATCGTTAATTGTTTTTTGACTTTTTTATGTATGTTCTGGAATTCACGTAAATGGAGTTTAATTATCGTAGTTGTATATGGGTAGATTCTGACCTTCTAGAATCTCATATGGTAGTTTTTTATATGTCCCATATATAATGAAATGTGGTGTGTCACGTACAGATTTATTTATAGATCCATTAGTTGAGGCTTCTACTCTGGGAATCCAATCATCCCAGCTTGCATAATTTTCATTGAGAATGTGTCATAGTATATCTAATACTTTTTTGTTTTGTCTCTCTACTAACACATTGAATGCTGGGTGATAGGCTAAAACGTTAACCTTTTTGATATTGTATTGTTTACATATTTCTTGTAGGTTATCAGAATTAAATTCTCCTCCATTATCACTTATTAGTACCTTCGGAGTAGTAAAGCGACATATTACATTATCTATTATTGCCTTTGCTACCGTCTCTGCTGTTTTATCTTTAATTGGAGCTAAAATTACATAACGGGAAAAATGATCCGTTGCTACGAATAGGTATTGGTTACTACTGTATGATATTGGCATTTTGAGTAAATCAACCACAACAACGTCCCATGGTTGATGTGGTACAGGGTAATTACCCATCGGTGCAAGTGTGATTGGGTATCCTTTGTGTTTTGCACATGATTCGCATCTGCCTATATGATTGTTTATATCTTTTCTCAATGATGGCCAGTAATATACCAACTGGGCTTGTTTGAATGTCCTATCCTTCCCAGGATGTCCTGCATGTGGGCTATCGTGTATCGTTTGTAATACTTGAGGTATCATGTCATGAGGTACAACCAATTGTTTATTATTTCTTCGGCGTTTTGGTTGTCCTGGGTTGATCCTGCATAAGGCATTATTGATTATTGTGAATTGTTCCATTGGTACATGTAGTTTGGGTAATTGTATGTCATCTCCACTTTCTAACTTGTAAATAACTTTTGACCATGTTGGATCAAGACTTTGTGCTTTAACGAATTCATCGTGGTTTGGGATGTCTCCTTTGAGATGTAATGCCGCGACATGAATTGTCTTTGGGTTCCTAGATAATGCATCAGCTACTAGATTCATTTCGCCTTGTATATAATGAATATGGAGATTGTAGTTTTCGACTGTAAATTTCCATCTTGCTCTCCTCCCTGAGAGGAGTTTTTACCCACTAGCGGTGTATAGGTCAGTGAATAGTGTGTTTCGTAACCATATACCAAATCTCGAAACTTTTGTAATGCAAAAACCACTGCAAGTGCCTCAACGTCTGTAGTGCAATAATTTCTCTCTGAACCTTTTATTTGTCTGCAGGCAAATGCAATTGGTTGATTCTGTCCTCTTTTATCTTCTTGCATCAGTACAGCCCCTATTCCTTTAACTGACACATCTGTATAAATAATAAATGGTTTCGTGAAATCCGGATATGCCAAACAAGGTGCATTTGAAAGTTAATTTTTTTATTTGTTAAATGCTTGTTTTTGTTTTTCTCCCCATTGGAATATAGCATCTTTTTTTAGTAGTTGGAGTAGAGGAAAGGCTATATGAGAGAATTGTTGTATGAATGACCTATAGTACCCTGCTAGACCTAAAAATTGTCTAACTTCGTCAGTCGTAGTGGGTTCAGGGAAGTCTCTCACTGCCTGTATTTTGTCATCGGTGGTGTGAATACCTTTAGCACTTAATCTGTAGCCTAAGAATTTTATTTCCTTAAAGCAAAGTTTGCATTTAGAAAGCTTAATTTTTAACCCAGCATCACCAAGCTTTTGTAAGAGTAGGTCTAATTTCTGGAGATGTTCTGGGATATCTTTCATTGCGATGATAATATCATCAAGATAAACAAATATTCCTTGTCTTAAAATTCCGGACAATACGTAATTCATAAGAGGCTGGAATGTGCCTGGGGCTGTCTTCAGTCGTACTGGCATTCTCCTATACTGATAATATCCAGTATTAGTGGAAAAGGCAGTGTATTTATGTGACTCCTGATGTACTGGTATTTGATAGTATCCACTGAGCAAATCGATCGTGGAAAATACATTATTTTCTGGTCCAATATCCTGTAGGATGTCGCTTAGCAATGGCATGGGAAATCGGTCTGGTATTGTGTGATTGTTTAGTTTACGGTAATCTACTAACGCACGCTTTTCTCCATGTCGTTTGGGCAAGAAGAATAATGGGGCATTCCACGGGGAGACTGATGGCTCAATAATTCCAAGTTTTAACATTTCGTCGACATACTGGTTTGCGAGTGTACGCTGAGATTGTGGGATTCGATAGGCAGGTACGAAAATTGGTGATGTATCTGGGTGCACGTTAACCTTGTGATTAATCAGGTTAGTACACCCTAATTGTTCTCCAGGTAATGCTACGGTGTCCCTATGTTTTTCCAACAGGGTTAACAAATCATTTTCTTCATCAAATTCACCTGAGTGAATTAAATTCTCTTTTATGCTTTCTCTTTCCGAAGATTTTATTTCACTTGTCACTCCAGCTAAAACTATTTCCATCACAGGGGCGGGACATTTTTCAGTATTAACTATACAGTCCTTTTCAACTGTACTTCCCCATTCATATGATTAATTAGGAATATCTGAGTTTGCCCATCGTCGTTCATCTGATATAATGCGTTTTCTACTGACAATCCTTTTACTTTACATAATTCTTCTAAGACAAGAACAGTACTCTTCTGTAGTTTGCTCTTTATGGTAACTTTCATATAGGAGTTAGGTGGTATAATTAAATCATTGGTGAGATGGGCGGGAAAAACTGATCAGACTGTACCATTACCTGGGTTTCTAGTCCTGGAGGCTGGGGGGGGGGTCATGTGAGTGGATCTATACACTCATCTGTTTGTGTATGTTTGCTTAAGCTTTTAATATCAATTCTTTTTGGATCTGTTTTACTAATCGGTGAGGACTCTGATGGTATTTCCTCTATGAATTCGTTATCAAAGTCTATTCCATTCATTTGTGGGAGTAAAGTTATTTTCTCTGTTTTCATGCATCTTAAGCCCAGTAACATATGAGCTTTAGTTGCTAAGTTTTCAATGATATACAAAAATGCAGAGATTGGTCTTGTAGTTTCTGTGAAGCTGATGTTTAACCGTATCATACCATTTACTGCAATTTGTTTACCATCTACCATATATAAGTCTAAATCAGATTATTCCAGAAAAGTTACTTTCTTCTTATTTCTAAAAATTCTATCTATTTCTTCTTGTGTTATTAAGTTCACTGGGGAGCCTGTGTTTAAAAATATGGAAACGTTTTGATCCTCACATACAGCTGGTATCAAGATACACTCACTTCCCAACATGCCTCCTATGTGAATTTTAGACTTGCTTTTCTTTACGTTTGTTCGTTTTTTGTCGGGACTTGGCCTTCCTCTGATTTGAAAATGGAACCAAATTTCTCTACTGTCTTGCAATTACTGGTCCAATGCCCTTGGCACCAGCGATGCCTAGAGTATGGGTCAAATCGAAGAGGGAAACCTGTACTGTACACAGGAAAAATCATCTGGTAAAATATCAATATGCTGGGAATCGAACCAGGGACTCTCATGTGAGAGCCAGGCAGCATACCACTACACCACGACCAGGTAAAAGTTAACTCACGTTGTCACAATCTTGTAACCAACGTCCCTCCGCCCCCACTGTGGGCATCAAGAGGATGAGTTAACCCCCTGGCACTCGGGCAAGTAGATGCTTTTAATCTATCCCAAGCACTTACGGCAAGTCAGAATGAAGAGGGAAACCTGTACTGTACACAGGAAAAATCATCTGGTAAATTACCAATATGCTGGGAATCGAACCAGGGACTCTCAGGTGAGAGCCAGGCAGCATACCACCACATGCCCGAGTGCCAGGGGGTTAACTCATCCTCTTGATGCCCACAGTGGGGGCGGAGGGACGTTGGTTACAAGATTGTGACAACGTAAGTTAACTTTTACTTGGTCGTGGTGTAGTGGTATGCTGCCTGGCTCTCACCTGAGAGTCCCTGGTTCGATTCCCAGCATATTGGTAATTTACCAGATGGGTCAAATCCTTGTGCCTTTTGTTTGTCTTCTTTTGTTTTAATAAATCATTCATATTTTGTGTGTCCTGGTTTTGCACAATAATAACATAGAATGGACCTATCTCCTGATTGTGATCTGCGAGATGACCTCCCATATTTAGTCGTTTCTGTGGCGCGAGATCTGCTTGGACTGCGTGGAAATTTATGAGACTGCCTGTGGCCTGGCATTTGGGATCATTGCCTCGACGCGTTTGGTTATTTGCTCTGTCTGCTTTCGGGTCGCAATCGATTTTGTTCTGTGTTTGGGTAGTTGTAGCTGTTTTCACAGCTGATATTGTCTCAGGCACTCTCATTCTACTAGAATGTGATTGTGTTTCGATCACCCCTGCTTTCCTACACTGCATCTTTACCTCATTCATTAAGTCTAGTAAGCACATACCTGGGGTGTATGCGATCGTCTTGGCGATCTTCAGGGTCCTATCAGGTAATTTACACAAGGCAGCTACATGACCAATGATGTTTACGACAAGGTCTGGGGACATCTTTCCATCTCCTGTTATCCAGTTTGAGTTTTCTAAGGTAGTTAATAATGTTCTTTTGATGGTGGAGACATCAGCAGTTATTTCCCTGAGTACATGATTTGTACTGTGCTCCTTTACAAGATCTACAATCTTGTGTAATTCTGGGATTATACCTGGCAAAATGTTTATACCTCCAGAAAATTTCTTCAGGAAATCAGTTTTAAACTCGTAATTTGTCTTGGCTCTGAGAAGCTTATCAGACTTAAGCAAGTCTCCTGCCAGGCACCTTTCCCGATTCATCCAGGGGGAAAATATAGCAGTTTTCTCATGTTCATCTGTTATGTGCCTTTTTAAGAAGATCTGTTCGCACTGATTGGTCAATGAAATAACATCAATACGATCTTTTTCTGTGCCAGAGAATTTTGGGGCAGTTTTATCCTCATGATAAACGTAAACATGAGGTGGGGATGTTTGATTTGTGGTATTGGTTGCGTTATTCATTTTCACTGTTTGCTTTGTTAATGTAAATTGGACTTATTTATCTTTGTTTGGGGGAATAGTGGAATAGGTTTTCCCTGAACGATGAACTCTGTTAAGTATATTTTCATAGGTATGCATGGCAGAGACAAAGTCCTCACTCGCTACATCAGAGGGGGTTTGCCAATCATCATCATTATCATCTAGAATTGAGGTATTTGTATCTTTGTCTTTATTTAGCAGTGAATTTTGTAGGGTGGGTGTGTTGCCCTGGTGCTCTCCTAATTATGTATCTGCAGTGGGCGCTAACTGTGTATCATCTGTTACTAACACAGGTGGACGTGAAAATATTCCTGTCATATCACTCAGCTAAAAAGATTTCGTGTTGCTAAGGTATGGTGTTATGATATACGTCTTTTGTTTATGTCCTAACTAAATAGATGAGTAAATGAGTTGTAATGAATGATAGTGAGTGTATAAGTGTATATATAAAAATAAGTGAAGGAGGTGATTGTACCTAATTTATAGCACTGAGAAGAAATGAGTAAGTATAATTACACCCATTTGATACAGATGATGTCACTCGGAGAGGTGTGTTGACAGCAGATGTCGATCTCGAAAGATTAATTCAGAGTTGATGGAAAATCTCCCTCTTGATAATTGTAGCGCTGTGTTGATGGACGATATTACTCCGGAAATTCCATGGACTGATGATTTCAATGTTGATTGTAGTGGTTAATAGCTGTAGTCATAGGCGAACCTCACCATAGAACGTCGAATTCCCACTCACTACTGTTCGAAATAAATGAGTATGAGTAGGAGCTATGTGAATAAGGATGAGTAACAAGCAGTGCTTGAGAAGTGCCTGGTGTCAGTCACACGTTGATTGACATGGCGTCGTCTCAACAAACACACATGGTGACATCGTCTCAGCAGATACACATGGTGATGTTGGCTTCCCACACTAGTAGCTGTGGTGAGTAAATGAGTAGCGATGAGTAACCTGAATGAGGAAAGGTGAGTAAGATGCATTATAAATGTGGCTCTGGTATTTGCCGTGTCGTCTTGACCTCTGTGAACCTGCGTCAGCGGTGGAGGTAGGGGGGCGGTAGGAGAGAGCATTGGGGATCTAGTGCTTGTTGCTTTGTTCTTGCTTTTCATTTACTTGTTTTGTTTTTTATTCTTCTTGCTGATACCTGAAGTTGCGTGAAGAAGATTATAGAGTTGTCTTGTAGACATGGTATTTGTAGTTAATTGTAGAGCTTGTTGATCCTCACTCGTAACTTGTCGTTGCTACTATATGCTCGACTATGTTACATTGATTGTAGAAATGATGGTTCGTAAGTGTAGAGCTGATCGTTACTGCCACCATTTATTGTATGTGACTCTTTGGTCTTGTAATATGTAAGTCTTGAGTTTCGGTTAAAGTTATTGTGCTAATCGAAGAGCAGGAGGAGTTAAAGATGAATACAGGGGGTTGATCTTGATTTATTATCTTCAAAGAAAGTCTAAGTTGAGCAGCGTATGTAGTACACAGGGACGTAATTTAATAAGTGTCATCAGACCCCTCTTCTTATTTCCTTCCTCCACTACCTGTCGGTTCTATGGCTAGCCCCTTTCTGATCTCTGATTCCTACATTCTCGTTTAGCAGGGGTCGTGTCATGTGGGCTATACTGTCGTGGAAGCTTCCAGAACTCTGTATGTCTGTGTGTATGTACTGTTTCCGGTGCACTTCTGGCATTCCTTCACTTAAGATTTCCAAGCTAATTTCCTTTTGGTTGATTCTCGCTGACACACTTCCTATCTCACACCCTGGTTTGGTGCTTCTATCTATCTATCTATCTATCCGTGAGTTGTATTATTATAATATGGACATGTGTGTGTGTGTGCTTTAACTCCTCCTAAGCTGTTTCATAGACTTGAATGAAACATACCACGTAGGTCCGTGTGGTTACCCCGAAGGTTTTCCATTATATACACTTTTCCAATCATGATTATATATTTTTTTGGGGGGTCAACCCTCTCACATTATTGAAAATTTTCAGAAACAGTGGAAGGAAAACAGATATTAGTACAAAGTTGTACAATGGTCTCTCATCATTAATACGTCGACTGGGCAGCGTGTCCTCCCTCCTTGATTGTTGGTGGGTCAGCCCCCCACCCAAAACTATAAGCGATCAGAAATAGGGGAAAGTGAGCACATATATTTAAGCGAAATCGACATACATATTGGAGCATTGAATGTGCAGTTTCCTTGTTTTCTCTAAATGCTCAGGAACAAACTGCACGTCTTCTATATTTACTTATTTGGATGTTGAGAAAAAGGTAGCCTAACATAATTTCCCATCTACCCTCGGAGAGGTATGGACGTTCTCTGTCAGGCTACCGTGGATTGTCTCAGGCTGCTGCTGCTGCTGCTGATGATGATGATGATGATGATGATTACGATGATGATGATGATGATGGATCTGTGATTTTAGTGGTGATGGGGTTAGAAAGAATATCACTTAACTTCTTTACTGTAATGTTTCCTTCATTTTCATAGTCCCTTCAAGTAATGATAGAATTTGAGTGGTAAAGTGGCTAGGTAAATGATGTGTAACGAAACTTAGGTCAAATATGAGATGGTTATTCGTGGACTAATTTTGGGTTGTGAAGGAACACCAACCATAATGTATTGTAGCTCCATACCGGATAATATATATAGCTTTGTTGATATAGCATTTCTTACTAAAGCATGAAAAAGGTAATAACTAGAAGAGGTAGCATTCATTTCAAAAGTAACCTTGTGTAGCCTGTCACCCTCGTCAATCCAAAGATGTCCTTGGTGTTTTATTCTTACTAAAGCATGAAAAAGGTAATAACTAGAAGAGGTAGCATTCGTTTCAAAAGTAACCTTGTGTAGCCTGTCACCCTCGTCAATACAAAGACGTCCTTGGTGTTTTATTCTTGATACCATAAGACAACCTTAATCTTTTTCAACGTAGGGCGACATCGTAATAAAGGGATTTTATACTGGCTCCACCTTTGCTCCTTGACAATTCACAGACGATTTACTGAAATGGCGAGATAGAGTATGTGTTATTAAGCTGAGCACGTTCTCCAGAATTAATGGCTCGGCTGAAAACGTAATCTGCGTGCGTTTGAGTTAATGGCACGGAAAGAACGCTGCATATGGGGAGAAATAATTGGAGGAGGAGGAGGAGGAGGAGGAGAGAGAGAGAGAGAGAGAGAGAGAGAGGGGGAGGAAGACAGATGGCTTGGGGACAAGTGAGAGTCATGGAGAAGAGAAGAGTGGGGAAAGAGACAGCGGTGAAAGGGAAGGCCGAAGAGGTTATCGAAGTAGGGAGAGGGTTTGGTGAGTAGGGAGAAGAAGAATGAGAGGTGGAAAGATTGGAGGGGAGCAGGAAGTGAGGGGAGAAGGAAGAAGAAAGGCAGAGGCTGAACGGAGGTAAAGAAGGCAGGGAAAGAATGTGATGAAAATAAATAAGAATGAGGAAGATAAAAAAGTTAAAATGAAGGTAATAAAGAGGGGAGAGTAGAGAGGGAGGAAGAGAAAAGAACGAGAATAAGTTTTGAAATTAAGCAGAGATTGTGAGGACTGTGAAGAACAATGAGAAACAGGTGGATGGAAAGGGAGAATGTACGAAGGAGAGAAGAAAAAACAGAAGGAAAGAGAGGACGGGACGAAAGAAAAAAGGGGAGAGAACACAGGACGTACTGGAGTAAGGAGAGAGAATAATGGCAGGTGAAATGTTCACTGAAAGAAAGGTACTGTAGGTGGCAAGAAGATGGGAGGGAGAATGTGCGAAAGGGGAGAAGGACGCGTGAATGTAAACAAGGAGTGTGATAAAAATGAATGGGGAGAGATGTGAAAAGAGAAAGGAAAGGAGGAAAGAAAGTGAGATAAAGGGGTGAAGAGGTTACTGAAAGTGCGAGAGACAGCGATGAAGGAAGGAAAACAGGATGGGAGCTAAGATATGAGAGGAATGAAAGAACAGGAGGAAGGGGAGGGAAAAAGACTGGAGGAAAGAGAGAAAGGAAGAGAGAAAAGATGTAAAGCGAAGGGCTGGAGTAAGGAGAGTGAGTGAGGTGTGAGAGGAGAGGGAGGGAAAAGGAGACTGGAGAGTGGAAGATGAGATCGAGAGGGAAAATGAGGATGAAGAGAGAGAGAGAGAGAGAGAGAGAGAGAGAGAGAGGGAGGGAGGGAGGGAGGGAGGGGAACCGTACAAAAGATCATACAGTAAATATAAAACGTAACTCACACATGCGAGAACTGTACGGAAAGTAACTTAGAAGGCAAATGAACTCTCGCCCTTACATTTGGACAAATAAACAGACATAGAAAGCGAAGAAAGGTTACAGTACTTAAAAAAAGAAAAGACTGTAGGAGAAAAATTTACATGAAAATGCCAAACGTAATTTTCAACTCACACACACACACACACACACACACACACACACACACACACACACACACACACACACACACACACACACACACACACACACACACACACATTTTAGCAAGGACGACCAGTGATAATGAACAAGGTGACGTGAATAGGGAAGGGATGTATGGGGAAAGGGAGAAAGTCTCTCTCTCTCTCTCTCTCTCTCTCTCTCCTCCCCTAGCTTATACTTCTCCCTTTCCCCTCTTCCCATTGTTATTCCTAGTCATATTTATCGCTGTTAGTAATGTTTCCTCCCTCTCTCTCTCTCTCTCTCACACACACACACACACACACACACACACACACACACACACACACACACGTCCAACGACCCTCCTCTCACTATTTACACACACACACACACACACACACACACACACACACACGCACCTCTATTTTGAACAACATCTCTCCGAAAACAAACCTTTTATTCTTCACCGTAACTCGTCTGACCGTGGCCATTAATCACAGCCCCATCACTGTACCCCCATCACTGTATCCCCCATCACTGTATCCCCATCACTGTATCCCCCATCACTGTATCCCCCATCACTGTATCCCCATCACTGTATCCCCATCACTGTATCCCCCATCACTGTACCCCCATCACTGTACCCCCATCACTGTATCCCCCATCACTGTATCCCCATCACTGTATCCCCCATCACTGTATCCCCATCACTGTATCCCCCATCACTGTATTCCCCATCACTGTATCCCCATCACTGTATCCCCCATCACTGTACCCCCATCACTGTATCCCCCATCACTGTACCCCATCACTGTATCCCCATCACTGTATCCCCATCACTGTATCCCCATCACTGTATCCCCCATCACTGTATCCCCATCACTGTATCCCCATCACTGTATCCCCCATCACTGTATCCCCATCACTGTATCCCCGGCACTGTATCCCCATCACTGTATCCCCATCACTGTATCCTCCATCACTGTATCCCCCATCACTGTATCCCCCATCACTGTATCCCCATCACTGTATCCCCATCACTGTATCCTCCATCACTGTATCCCCTATCACTGTATCCCCCATCACTGTATCCCCCATCACTGTATTCCCCATCACTGTATCCCCCATCACTGTATCCCCATCACTGTATCCCCCATCACTGTATCCCCATCACTGTATCCCCATCACTGTATCCCCCATCACTGTATTTCCCATCACTGTATCCCCTAATCTTCTCCATGTAACGTACTCATTATAAAGTGAGAGGTGATTCTTGCATGTATTTTTGTTCTAACTTGTTCCCAAACTTAAAAATGAATACTTACCTTTAGCTGCGGTTAGGCAGACTTTCCCTAACAAAATGTACTTATTCCACACAGACACTGCTCACTATCCCGACCTCTTTGGCGACGTCATTATCAAGCAGACCAACTTCACTTCACTTCTCCTTCATTGGATACCTATATTGACGGGAATTTAATTAACTAACACTGCTCTCACTTCTCTGTTAATTTATTGAGAGAGAGAGAGAGAGAGAGAGAGAGAGAGAGAGAGAGAGAGAGAGAGAGAGAGAGAGAGAGAGAGAGAGAGAGAGAGAGAGAGAGAGCAGGGAGGAGTGGGTGTGAAATGAGACCATGAGGTCAGTGTAGCTTTGAGGGGAGATGGCGAGGAGGCCGTGAAGAATATTAGAGGGGAAAAGGAAGAAGGGCTGGAGAGAGGCGTAATAATGTGGTAATGCACTATGCTGTTGTGTACCCTACCTCCCTAACTCTAGTCTCTCTCTCTCTCTCTCTCTCTCTCTCTGGCTGGATAAGGAAGGGTTGTTTATATATGAAACTTTAGAGTGCTGAAACGTACTCGTATTTATGGCTTGAGGGAGAGAGAGAGAGAATGAAAGTAATGAAATGATGTGAGATGAAGTGGAAAGACAAAACAAGAGCATGTATCTCGAACGTTTAGTGCATCGTAGCTCAAAACGAAATTCTTGAGGAGGAGGAGGAGGAGAAGAAGGAGGGGGAGGAGGAGGAGGAGAAGAAGAAGAAGAAGAAGAAGAAGAAGAAGAAGAAGGAGGAGGAGGAGGAGGAAGAAGGGGAGAGGACAAGAAGAGGACAAATAGAGGAGAAGAAAAGAAAAGAAAAAGTCATGGTGATGATGATGATGATGATGATGGAGAAGGAAGAGAGGAAGGGGAAGAGGGAAGAAAGAAAAAAACAAAAGATATAAAATGGGAGAAAAACTGAAAAAAAAGAAAAGAAAAAGGATTCGCTGAAACATAAAATGTAGAGAGAAGAAAGATCAGAAAAATGGAGATGGATGCAGATAAGATATGGGTGAAAAAGAATGGAAAGCAGAGAAGCGAAAAGAAAAGAATGTAACGTGATTGCAACTTCTGACGCGAAAAGAGGGAGAAGGAGGAGAGGAGAGGTAGACATGAGGGAACTGAAATGGAGAAGAGAATAGATGAAGGAAGAGAATTATTGTAGGGATGAGAAAAGTAGAAAAGAGAAGAGGTGAAAATAACAGAAGAGAAAAAGTAAAAGAGTTGAAAAGAGCCCAAAAGAAGGAAAGAAACACGAGAAGCCTAGTGAATAAAGGAGAGGAGGAAAAACGAAGAGAAGAGGAGAGGACTGAAAAAGTTGAAGAAAGGAGAAAAAAGAAAAGAAGAGAGGAGGAAAGAAACGAGAAAGATGATCTTCAGGTGATGGTAGCTCGTGATTCGCTCCCCAGCCAGTTTATTTGCCACGATCGTCTTTCTGTTCGCCTTATATGAGCAGTTGGCTGAAATGGCGACCTTTGGGATATATGAGGGTGTCAGGGTACAGGGTGTGGGTGTGGAGGAGGATTGTGTGTTTGCCTGTGTGTCTATGGGGGGGGTTGTGTGTGTGTGTGTGTGTGTGTGTGTGTGTGTGTTTTATGCAAGGATGAAGATACCAAAGGGTAGAAGCCCACAAAATTGTTCCCTACATGAGAAAATAAAAACAAGATAATAGAGAGCCAAACTAAAGGTATGTTCCAATCAAGATGCCTGGGCACACTGCGTTTAAAAGACTGGAGGTCATAGACAATAGGAAATACAGACAGGGAAAGACAGTTCCAGAGTTGACCTGTTGCATATATGAAGGATTGGGAGTAACGGTAAACTCTTGCATTAGAGAGCTGGACAGAAAATGGATGAGGGTTTGCTGCTGGCAGGGTCTTACGTGCCCGTCGTGGTGATGGAGGGATGCAAACAGACAGGTCAGAGGAGCTGTGACCACTGAAGTAGGGATAAAAAACTATAAAGCTGCAGCAGTGCAGGCGAAGTGTCAGAGGTTGAAGGGAACGGGTGAGAATAAGAAAGTTAATGAGACAAAAGTCTGGCTCCACTTTGTTGAAAAGAGGTGTACTGTATGTGGGGATCCTCCCTACACACGAGTGTTGTACTCTACACAAGGGCGAATAAAAAACCCTGTATTAAGTCAGCAACTGTGCAGAGGTAAAGAAAACACGGTGTGTGTGTGTGTGTGTGTGTGTGTGTGTGTGTGTGTGTGTGTGTGTGTGTGTGTGTGTGTGTGTGTGTGTGTGTGTGTGTGCACTAGCGCTTAGGTGAGAATAGAAACTTCCAGTTGCAATGTGTCAGGGAGGAAGTGTGGTTTTGGGTAAAGACATGTGTGTATTTGCCTGATTATGTTGTTGTTGTTGCAAAGCCCCAGTCTGTGTGACCGAGAAGACCAGTCGACCACAGTTAAGCAACTACCTCTATGGGACCATCCGAAAGGTACAGTCTAGTTACATACCCTGTAATGAACCAGGCGCCCTCTTGTGTTAGATAGAGCCTCGTCAGGGCGGTACAGGGGATATGTAGAGATTTTGCTCCCGGGTGGACGCCGCAGATGCTCCACCCAGGGTCACAGCACCACCCCGTGTAGGTTCCTTCCCAGCGCCATCGTTTGCTTGTTTGTTTGTTTAATAGGATAAACCGACAGCTGAAGTCCTGCAAATGAACCCTTAGTTATTGATTAATTGTTTTTATTATTGAATGAATTACGAAAAAAGGCGGATGAACATCAATGACTCTGACATGTGTGGCAATCGTGCGTTAGAAAGGATGTAGGTCTTACTACCTTGGTTTCTACCTTGGGGCCATAGTTCCCTGGAATCCATAATGTAATTCTCAGAGTCAACTGGGTAATCTTGCGAACCGAGATTTACTGGTGAAAAAAAAAAAAATGTCTAAGGCAAGATTTGTGAGTATTTTTTTTTCTGTCTGTCACCCTCCTCGTGCACAGCATGCCTGGAGGCATTTAATATGAAATCCTTGAATTCTGAAGTGTTTCATATGCCACAGAACAACCGAAAAGAAGAGCCTGGGAGAGCTTGGAGTACGATTTTTTTTTTTTTTTATGTGCTCGACTCTGGGCATAGGCTTCACAGCCTGCTCCCACGGCCCAGTAGTCCTCCTACGTATCATACGCCTCTACATGGCACCACTTCGGCGCTAACACCCACCGTCCATATTGAATACACGCTAGGGCTGTCTCATACAGGATTGGTGTTCTAGGTATTAGAGGGGGTATTTTTATGATATGTTGGTGGGTCTTCTGGTAGATCGGCAAAGTCTGCTTTACGTGAAATTCAAATCCTTAAACTGTTCCCTGCCCCAGCGGGGATTTGAACCTGGGTCCGGTAGGACCGCAGGCCACCTCTCTACCGATTGAGCCACCGCCTCCCCCAGAGAAGCTATAGTATACTGGCTGTGTACAGTATACGTGTTTCTATTGGTCTCTTTTATCTATCTCTATAAAGCATTGTTTTCTAAGCTATTAAACTGGAAAAGTGTAATCAATATGACATGGAATGTGATTTTTGTGCCCGAGGTATTTTAATCAAATGATAACCCAACAAGTAAGAAAAAAAAATCTAATTTCAACAGCAACGATGAGTTTTCATTTCACTTTCTGAGTCCTCTTTGATGGGCATGCAATTCATCCGTGTGTTCGATTGCCAGAATTGGTAAATTTTATATGGAACATGTTCATTTGAGCTAAGTTATTTGTTCATCAGATGAAGATGTAGACGGAGACCATGAATGTTATCTTATTTTTTATGGCCAAGGAACCACTGTCACAGGGAAGTGAAAAAGAAAGAGGAAACGAGTTGCAAAGTTGACCAGTTTTGTAAATGATGGACTGTGGAGCGGTACTGTCATGGCCACTTCCTTTGATGAAGCTAAAGCCATTGTATGGATGTATATGTTATTTTTTATGTCTCTTTAACTATGTTTTTGAGAATATCGGATGTTTGTTGACTTGTGTTAATTTTCATCCCTGAATATGTTTTTGCTTTTCTTGTCTTTAAATGTTGTTTTTCCTTAAGTTTGCTCCACTGTTTCCAATGTGCATTTTTGCATCCTATATTTGTTTTCTTCGTATGTCTGTTTGCATTCTGCGTTTAATCTTCTTTTGTCTGCTTCTTGCTTCCCGTGTGTTCTGAATGTATTTTTGTGCATTTTTCCTACTACCACGATATGATTGTGCGCCCAACATCTTTCTCTTGCCCCTTTTCTGGTTTTGCTTCCTAATTATGCAATTATTTTTAATGTGTATTGATGCTGTCTGTGTCTAGCAATGCATCCTGTGTGTAATTTATGAGCTTGGTGTTTCTTGCTTGTTGTGTCTGTTATTGTCTCATGTATGAACTTGCTTTATGTGTCTGTCTTTGATCTTTATGTATTCTTTCCTTGGCAGTGCCTTATTTTTTCCCAACATGTTTTGCATCATGTCTTTTTCGTGAGTCTGTTTTACTTCCCCCCCCCTCTTTTTTAATTGCTTTCTATGGCTGTTTTTGTGTTTATTGCTCTCCCTGTTTCTCCCTGGCTTCCCTGTCTGTTTTGTTTCCAATGTCTGTGTTGCTTCCTGAGTTTGCTTTGCTTCCTATCCCAATTTTGCTTTCTATTTCTGCTTTGCTTTCCATCATTCATTTGCTTCCTCTATCTGCTTTGCTTCCTAGATTTCCTTTGCCTTTAATGTCTGTTTTGCTTCTGATGGCTGTTTTGCATCCTATATCCCTATTGCTTCACAGATGTCTTCCTTTGTCTGCTTAACTCATTTGTTCTGATTCCTACGTCTGTTTCACCTCTTGTTTCTCTTTTATGTCTGTTTTGTCTGTTTTTTTCTTTCCTTATGTATGTTTCGCTTCCTGTTTCTCATACTATATTTCAGAGGGTCTTAACCTTTTTTCCCTGACCAGTCTCTCAGAGGATTGCCCACGATGTCCCCATACCCTCTTCGCCAGTTTGTCGAAATCACCACCAATCCCATTAGGTGCAAGTATAACTTCAAAAGATGCCTGTAGCCTTGTTTTACATGTGGATAACTAGTAGCAGAACAGGAAAGAAAATGATTAGGATTTAATCATATGTATTTCTTTGTAGAAAAATGGTAAAATGGCAAATATATATATATATATATATATATATATATATATATATATATATATATATATATATATATATATATATATATATATATATATATATATATATATATATATATATATAAAGCTATACAGAGAATGAGACCCATACCCCAAGGTTTTTGTCCATGTACCCACAAGAGGTATGGATACCCCAGGTTAAAAACCCGTTTTATAACTTTTCTTCCTGTTTCTCCTCCTATGTCTGTTTCACTTCGTGTTTCTCTTCTTACGTCTGTCTCACATCCTGTTTCTCTTATTATCTCTGTTTCGTTCCGGTTTCCCCTGTGATGTCCGCTTCGCTTCCTGTTTCTCTTCTTACTTGTTTCATTTCTTACGTCTTTTTCGTATTTATTACCTATTTTGCTTCCTATGTCTGTTTCTGCTTCTTTGACTTTTTTGCTTCCTATGTCTGTTTCTACTTCTTTGCTTCCTATGTCTGTTTCTGCTTCTTTGCTTCTATGTCTGTTTCTACTTCTTTGCTTCCTATGTCTGTTTCTGCTTCTTTGCTTCCTATGTCGGTTTCTACTTCTTTGCTTCCTATGTCTGTTTCTGCTTCTTTGCTTCCTATGTCTGTTTCTGCTTCTTTGCTTCCTATGTCTGTTTTGCTTCCCATCCCTGCCTAGTTTCCTTCGTCTGTTTTGCTTCCTATATCAGTCTTTGCTTCTTACTTGTGCGTCTTGTTCCAGTGTTTGTATTTTATGCTTCTTTTTTTTTCGCTGTGTTTTGTATATATTTTTAGCTTCTTTTACTTGCATACATCTTCCATTTTTTTCCATATGTTGTTTTTAGGGATGTGTGATTTTTTCCTTCCTATATTTGTTTTCTTCATTTAGTGTCAGTTCTCTCTCTCTCTCTCTCTCTCTCTCTCTCTCTCTCTCTCTCTCTCTTTGATGTTTTTTCTTCCCAAGCATTTTTTTGGGGGGGCTACTTATGCTTCTGTTTCCTTATTTTTTGGTTTCCGTGTGTTTTTACGTTGTTTCTCAATTCATGTTTTATGCTTTCAGTGTGTGCTTTATTGATGTTTGTTGATTCTTCCTCTGTTCTATCCCATGTCATTTCAATCTAATTTTTCTTAAGTTCCTTTTCTTTCTGTTTTATCCTTCTGCGCTTGTTTATATGTCCTTTATTATTCCTCCTATGATTTATTTACTGCAACCTCTTTCCTCCTTCCTCCATTGGTTTTCTTTCACTTCGCGTCCTCTCTGATTTCATTCCTTACTTCCTATAGCTTATATCTATCCATCTATCCCTCCTTATTCTTCGTACGGTCTGTTTCTTCACCCCCTCCTCTCTCTGCTTATGTATTTATCAATCTGTCTACCTATCTGCCTTTACCCATCGATATTTCTCTGTCTATCTATGTTTATCTATCTCTTTCTCCACTTGTCAATATATCTCACTAACTCAGTCCCATTCTCTCTCTCTCTCTCTCTCTCTCCTTACAGTTTTCTCTGTCCATTCTCTCAGTATCTTCTGTTTATTTCTCTCCCTTACTTTCATTCTTTCTTCTCAACTTCCTCATCCAGACGGATCGCCTCACGTTATCCTTCTTTCCTTCCTCATATTACCTCATTCATCTTTCACTTTTTACATGTTTCTGCTCATAAATTTGTCCCTTTCTAATTTCTTCCCCTCTCCGTCCTTTCTTCTCCTCCTCTGTTCATTTCCCTCATTCCCTCTTCTCTATCCCTCCTCCTTCATTAACTCATCGCCTTAGTTTTCTCTCCTTTCATTTTTTTCCCCTCTCCCTCTCCCTCAATTCCCTCATCCTTTACTCCACTCTCCACAGTTCCATTTTGCTTCCTTCCTGTTCTCTTTGTTTCCTCTTGTCTCTCCAGGCCATCTTCACCCCCTTCTCTCTCTCTCTCTCTCTCTCTCTCTCTCTCTCTCTCTCTCTCTCTCTCTCTCTCTCTGTATATATATATATATATATATATATATATATATATATATATATATATATACACCACTATATGTCTGTCAAGCAGGCAAGTCAGTCCTGGCCTATACCTCTTGTCCATGGTCTTGAGGCCACATTTTCAAGGCATCAATCTCCATAACTGGCCTTGGCTTGGAGCTTGGCCTCGATGCCAGGTGAAAAGCCTCGTGATACTGTTGAGGACAAATTCAGATGATGCTCGAGACGGAGATTCCACAACACAAACCCAAGAGGAGACCCTATCCATATCATACGCCTTTCATACCTACAGTGGATATACGGAATTTAATGACATCATATTAAAAATGGTGCTCTGGTATGGTCTTACATGTGGTGTAAGTGAGCTGTTCGTTTTTGGTTGCTTCTAAGGTAAATAGTACACTCTAGCCTCACCACACTACCTCCCTTCCTACAGTAGATATATGGGATTGAAGGACGTTCTACTCGGTAGCCTATATGGTGTTGTCGTAGAGTTTTAGTTTCTATCGTACCTGAGATGTTAGTGTTTGTTGTAATGAGGGTCAATATGAGTCCCTAGTGTCATTATAGAACTTTCCAACGCACTGTGGTTATATGGCAGTTAAAAAATATATATATTCAAAAATGGTGGTCTGCTATGGTATTAGTGTGTGTTGTATGTGAGAAGTTAGCGTTTGGCACTACTGAGGGTAAGTAGGATACACTAACCCCACCATACCACCTCCGTATAATTTTGAAAATTAATAACTTGATAATCAATATAATGTGTTCTGTATGGTGTTAGTGTGTGATGTATGTGAGCAATTATTTGTTGGTTATATTGAGTGTTAGTAGAACATCCTAGCTGTACCATACATCCTCCCTACCTAGTATGTTTATATAGGAATTAAGGACATTATGCTCAAAATATTGTGTTATGGTATAGAGTTATTACTCTATGTGGTGTACGTGATATGTTAGCATTTGGGTGAACTGATGGTTCGTGCGAAAGGCAAGCCTCACTTTTCTATCTCCCTAACCTATGATCATTATTTATCAAGGACATTATATCCAATACTTTTTTGAGGGTGGTGGTGTTACTATGCTGTTTGCTGTTTAAATAAATTTGTCTCTCACTCTGACTCTCATTTTCATTCTTTCCTACCTCATTCCCTCCTTCCTACCTCTCATTCCTCCCCTTTCCCCCTGCTCCACTTCCCACTATCACTCTCCTTCTCCTCTTATTACCTACTTTATTGGAGGTCATCCAATTCTAACTCCTCTTCCCCTTCTCTTATCTCTCCGACCTCCATATTCTTTTGAGTTCTCTATCTCTCCCTCCCTCCCTATCTCTCTCTCTCTCTCTCTCTCTCTCTCTCTCTCTCTCTCTCTCTCTCTCTCTCTCTCTCTCTCACCTCCTTTCGTTTCCTCTAAATTTACTTCTATATTCTCCGTATTCTGTTTCCACCTTCATCTTCTTTATTACCTTCTAGTTTCTCCCAACAATTCTCTCTCCTTTCTTTTCCATTGCTTCTGATATATTCTTTTATAATATCCTACTGTCCTTTGTCTTTGCTTTTCATTATTCGTTCTTTATCATTCTCTCCTTCTGGCAACTTTCTTTTTTATCTGTTATGATAGCGAAAAATTACTTAAATTCGATTTCTTTATTTTTTTTAAAGACAGCTAGATGCAGCTTAAATAAGTTCATCACATTTCGAAACATCCCCCAAGCTTAATAAAGTCGCTAGGAGGAAAAAATAATTAATTAGAAATGTGTCATCCTACTGAGAGGGCTTAAAATTTCTTCGTCTTTAGACTTTTATTTGCAAATTTATCAGCTTTTGGTCCATCTCTCTCTCTCTCTCTCTCTCTCTGTCAGCCTCCTGGTCTATTGCTTCCCACTTTCTTATTCTTCCTTATTCTATACTTTTATCAGGGCTGTCCCTATTGCCTGGTAACTGCACCTTCCTTCCTGTCTTTCTTTCTACAAATTTTACATTCTTCCTCCTTGCATCGGTCGATCTATTTAGGTCTCTCTCTCTTTCTTTATGTGTCCGTCGTTTTCTGTCCTTTTGTCTGTCCATCTTTTTAGTTGTCCGACTCCGGGTATAGGTTTAATAGCCTTTTCTCTGAGACCTAGCAGTCCTCTTACGTACCACGCACCTCCACTTGTCACCACTTCGACGCTATCACCACCGTCCATTTTGAATACATGCCAGGGCTGTTTCATACAGGACTGGTGCACTGGTATTTGTGGGGGTGTTTTTGCGACATGTTGGCTGGCCTTATCATAGATCAGTGCAGTGAGCTTTAAAGAAATCTAAAAGCTTAAACTGTTCCCTGCCTCCCGCCTGGATTCAAACCCGCGTTCACTAGGAGAGCAGACCACCTCTTTACCTATTCGGCCATCACCACTCATTGTCTACGTCTGTCTCTTTATGCTTTTCTGTATATTTGTCACTCTATATTTGCCTTTCAGTCTATGTAGCTATCAATCTCTGTGCTTATTTATCTGTCAATCCGTCTGCATCATTATACATAATTATATACCGCACCTGTCTATCTGCTTACCTCTCAGTCTATCTACTTACCTGCCTATCAATATCTGTCTCTCTGTACTTATCTATCGTTTCGTTTCCACCTCCTGAATCTTTCCTCCGCCTCCCTTTCATTCTATGCGGTCAACTCCAAATCATAGGCATACCATATCTCCCTCGGGAGTACATTTCAGGAGTCATGTGACAGGGCTTCGAGCACCACGAAAACAACATGGGGCTCAAGACTGACCCCTGATGCACAGAAACTTTCGCGGAAACCTCATCACTCAAAATCTGAGTTGCTGTGGATGGAAGAATAGATGCAGATTTAATCTCCATTCACTCTCACCTGTGTGTGAGCACCCACATATATAGCCATATCCCACTCTGATAGCCAGTTCTCTATCTGTCTATCTACCAATCTGTCGATATCTTTACATCTTTCTTATTAGAAAATTATTTTTGTAGAAATAAGATCAGGGCACCTAAAAAGACATTAAATCTCTGTACATATGTAACACTCTCTCGTGGTAGGTGGGGGCGCCCTTCATCCACTCATTTGATGGAGAACTGCCTACTTCTTCCTTCATATCTGTCATACTTTTTCTCTGTCTGTCCTCCTCTCTTCCTAATTCTTCCATCATTCCTGTCACTAAATATTACTCCTCTTGCCACTTCAGGTGCCTATCCACTCGGTGACAAGCAAAATGGTCTCCTGTAGCTCAGGAAACCATTTACAAAGCTGGGTGGTTATCACATAGCTAAATAACGGAGTGACATAGAGCCTACTATGATGCCTCTTTTAACCAAGTGGATAGACACAAAAGCGTTGTCCACCCAGGAACTAAACTTCCACTAATCCGCTGTGTCACTGTGGCATGTCACTGTTAGCCATGTAGGAACATCGGTTCACGGCACGGGACGGCTCTGTACGGGCGGTTGCTTGCTTGTAGTTGATGGGTCTGCTCGATCAGTCTGCCTGGGGTACCACAACAACAACAACTCTCTCTCTCTCTCTCTCTCTCTCTCTCTCTCTCTCTCTCTCTCTCTCTCTCTCTCTCTGTCCTTGAGCGTTTTCTATATTTCGTTTCTCGGAACCTCATTCTTCTGCTTCTTTGTCTTTTTTCTTTCTCATCTTCTCCCACTTCTTCCTCTCCGTCTCCCTTCTTTGTCCTCATTTCCTATCTATTCTTCCCTCTCCCCATTGTCATCATCTTTCGGCCGTATTCTCTTTCTCCTTCTCTCTTATCTTTTCCTCTCAATTTCCTTCTATCCCTCGTCACTCCTTCCTCCTCATTATCCTTCCTCCTTCCTCTTACGCACGTTTTACAGACTAAACAAGGAGAGACAAAAAATCTGCTAATAAAGAAAGAATGAAGAAAGGAAGAGGTGGGGCAGGACGTGAAGTTACGTAGGTGGAAAAACGGGTTAGGAGGAGATAAAGAGTAATTATGTATATGGAGAGAGAGAGAGAGAGAGAGAGAGAGAGAGAGAGAGGAGAGAGAGAGAAATGCCTCGTGTAACCCTTTTACGACCCGTAGCGAACTGGGCTGATGTTTAAATGGTTGCTGTGGATGGAAGAGCAGATGCAGAAGTGAAGTTTAAAATGAATGAAGTAGGAAAGGTGCTGGGAGGAATGAAAAAAGTGTTTAGATGTCGTTCGCTTAGAACGGATGTAAAGAGAAGGCTGTATGAGGGTGTTGTGGTACCAACTGCGTTATATGGGGCTGAAACATGGAATATGGATGTAGCAGAGAGGAAAAGTTTGAATATAATGGAGGTAAGGTGTCTAAGGAGTATGTGTGGAGTGACGCATATGGATCTAGTGAGAAATGATGAAGTGCGAAGGAGAACTGGAGTTATTTGGGAGATGGCTAATTGAGTTGAGCAGAGGTGTTGCGATGGTTTGGGCATATGGAGAGAATGGATAATGAGAGATTGGTGAAAAAGATAACTAGATCTAATGTGAACGGTGTTAGGCTGAGAGGAAAACCACGAAAAGGATGGATGGATCTAAGTCTACTATAGACTTAAGGATGGACAGTGTGAAGAGAGCGTTGGATGCTAGAGGGATGTCTGTTGAGCAAGGGAGAGTGGCTGTGCGTGACAGAAATGAATGGGGAGAAATTGTCAATGAATAAATGATGACTCAGCCCTGAAGTGATATTCTCCTGCATTTGTCTGATCAGCTGATCAGGTCAGGTGCGTGTAAGGGGATGGGTCTATTATGATGTGGCATGGGTAAACCAGCTCTGCTGTCGGGCCCTGCTGCGGATGTCACTGACTGTACGGCACAGTTGACCCTCGTGCGGTGTGGTGCGGTGAGGATCTGTCCCTTCTCCCCTTTGGGGCTAAGATGCAAATGAATGTGTTTGAGTCGATGAGCAAATTGCGAGTGTGTCGACCTGTCTCGGCTACCTCCCTTTCATTGGGGGAAGCAGCCTAGGTATATAGAAAGATAGGGTATGATGGGGTAATTTCGGACAATTCTTAGTAATTTGGGGATAATAAATTTACAATTTATTTGAAAATAAACATTTTATTTCTTTGGATTAGAGATCATAGGGTTACCTACACAACCAAACCTTTTCAAAATAAAAAAAATCTTATTCTGATTTTTCAGAAATTTTTATATGGCTGCCCCGATTTACCCCTTACTTCGGGGTTAATTGGGACGGCTTGCAGTATAATGGGAAAACCATAACAAAAATGATCTTGTCTCAAACAAAATAAGTATGCAACACAATGTTAGAAAAAAGTACATACCAGAGACAAATTAACGGATCAGCAACTTGCCGAAGCAGTCTTTGAATGATAGAATACCTTTACTAATCATTGGTTTCTCTAGTTTAAAAACAATGTCATCACAACTTGTTTCATATTCATCTTTGATCACTGGATATTTGAAGGCTACAAGGGCTTGCACTGACTTGTGTAACTGAGTTTTTCTCATGTAGTCTGCTGTGAAGTTTCTTATGTTCATCAAGTTGAACAATTTTGCCAACGTAATAGTGTGGATTTTTTGAAGCAAGACCACCGAAGCGAACTACAACAAAGTCTCCCACTACAAATGACAATGGATCCACCATTTCTTCCAGCTCATACTCTTCTTTTGCCTGCATATTGTTGGTACTGATACCGGTAGTGGTAGAAACTTCAGCAATACTGGTACTGGCGTCAGAAACAGGAGGAGCATCATCATCTTCGGAGGATGGGAATATTGGTGACCGGGACCTCTCTCTAGCTTTGAAGGTAGGGGGATCATCGACATCTTCCTCTGAAGATGATGATGCCTCTGAAGAAGATGATGATGTTTCTCTTCTTTGCTTTCTTTTCCTAGAGGGATTCACAACTGGTACACTGCATCCACTGGTGTTTGGGGTTTGCTCATCTGGGATAACACTTTTTCCTGGCTCTACATTTAATCTCTTTCCTCTTCTTTGCGCTGGGGACTGGGGGTCTGCTTCTGTAACTGCTTTAAGTTTCTCTAATACCAGGTCAGAGACATGTTCTCTTGTCTGTAGAACTGATGGTTCTTCGTGGTTAATTTTTCTTATGATCTTGTCTGGATCCATTGGATAAATCCCAGATCCTCTGAATGCACTTTTTATGAGATCTGTCACATATCCCAGTTGGTCTATTAAAGAGGCTAACAAGTGAGGAAAATGTTGTTTGGGTAGGGTGGCAAACTTTTTCCCCAGATCCAGCTTCCACTGTGTGAGAACTTTGTACCATTTCCTCTTCATTGGTCCATATACTCCAACGTCTAAGGGCTGCAGAAGTCCAGTGCTGTTAGGCGGTAGGAAGATATACCGGATCTTGTGCTTTGCACACAAATCTAGAGCTTCGCCTGACATATGAGAAGCAAGATTGTCACCTATAATGACCTTGTATTCATCCTCCGGCAGACCCATGACATACGGAATGACAATTCTCTTCATCCAATCAATAAAACAGTAGCTATCAGACCATCCTGAGGGTGTTCTTTTGTAGCATGTTCCAATTGGTCCACCTGCAACCCATGTGTCCATTAGGTGCTGAGCTTTATATACAACATAAGGAGATAGGAGAAAACCACTTGCAGTGCATGCGAACATGATAGATATGCTCGATTTTGATGTATTCATTACCCTTGTTGGATGCTTACACCCTTTCCTAAATAACATTTTCTTCCCTTTAGGGTCATCACAAAGATTTGTTTCATCAAAGTTTATAATATTCTTGGTTGGAACATCAGCAAGTGACATCTTCAGATTATCAAAGAAAGTCTTTACAGTGGCTTCTGAAACACTTGCTCTTTTACGACTCACATTTTGGCACATTCTGTTTGTCAGCAAGTCCTTGTGTCGTTTCAAAAAGCCAGTAGCCCAATCTCTGCTTGGTTTCCCATCGGTGAATTCGGGAACAGCCCTTCCAACACTGTTCACATAGTTTTGAACAAACAACAAAAGTTCATCTGTGTCAATTGCTTAGCCAAAGTCGGCCAGTGAAGCCAGGTTCTGAGCAATTACTAATTCCTCACTGGGAAATAATGCTGTCCGTCTCCCTATTTTGCCTGGATTGCGTGTGTCCCTTTTTGATGTTTAGCAGCGTTGACTTAGGTACACAATACTTTCTGGCAGCTTCTCGGAGTGGCATTCCTTCCTCTATTGCCGCCAAAGCTGCGTTGTGGGCTTCATTGGAGTACCTCAGGCGGTTGGCACCTGGCACACGTGTGTATGTCCTTGGCATCCTGGCCTGGAAAGAGAGAAAATGGTTGTAGGATTCATATAACATTAAGTTAAGCATGAAATTTGTGTTATTGTAGAGTGCATATTCAAAACGTACTAAAAACCTAAGAAAAGCGCTTTTACATCACCCCGTCCCAAATTACCCCGTGTCTGTTGTATAGCACTTTTAACAAGTTTCATATAACTTAGATCCATAAAACATGTCTGCAAACTTACCTCATGGCATAAGGATTCTGGCCTCCAAGTTTCAGGTCTGCAGCTGTATGCGAAGTCTGATAGAAGAACTAAAGTGTTTCCGGGTTGTAGAGGCAGGGTTTAAAGGTCTTCATTTAAAGGGCAGCCTGAGGAAGGAGATTTAATATTCTATGATTTTAAAAATTCATCAAATTCTTGGGAATTTAGTACCCTAACCTATACAGGTCCAAAAATTAAGATTTAGATATATTGGAATTCTCTAATTAAATAATTACATAATTAACTAATTTGTCCCAAATTACCCCTCAAGTCCGAAATTACCCTATCATAGTGGAAGGGTAGGGTAGATCAAGAAAAGTCACGCGACTTCCCCAACTTTTGACCAGGTAAACATCATGCGAGTTATCAGCCAAGTTTTGATTCGTCAGTAGACTCATACCAACCGAGTTACTTCCTGTCCTGTGACTGGATGATAACATTCGGGCCAAATTTAATCTCAAGTTTTGATTGGCGGGCGGCCTGGCCTGAGATGGCAGCCAAGACACGAGGTTAAAAAAGTTTTCCTGGGACGTCCAATAGTCGTGGGCAAAACTTCGGCTGCGTCTACTTCACGCTTTATGTAGGGCATGTTCGTCACCTTCATTTCACACGCATCATGCCTATTCCACTAAAGGGCATGTCAGTCACTTTCATCCCAAACGCATCATATATACAGTATATTCCATTGCGTCTACTTCACACTGAGGACCTGTCCGTCACTTTCTTCACTGACACTTCATATCTATTCCACTCCGTCTACTTCACACAAAGGGTACGTCCATCACTTTCTGTCTAGACGTATCATCCCTATCCCACTGCGTATGCCTTACACTTAGGGCCTGTTTGTCACTTTCCCCGCTGACGCATCTTATCTGTTCCACTGCATCGACGTCATACTTATGTGACGGCAAGTGTGTCACTTTCATCCCTGAAACATTATGTCAAAGACGATCGTCTATGAGAATAGAAATATATCAAGCCTCTGGGTTTAGGAACTTTAATTAGCATAGGAAAGGGATAAGTAGAAAAGGTAAAATATTAAACGATCTTTTGCTCCCGATTGTGCACAGCCTGCATCTCGCCAGAGGAAGGTGAAAAATAGAAGAGATGAAATACTTGACGACGCTTTGTACCCCACTGTACACCACGTTCATTTCGACACTCCAAACCTTCATCCTGGCTCCAAGTGGCCGTCTGCCCTGCCCTCATGCCCTTCCCTTCTAACAAGTTTATGGTTTTCTTTCATGCGCGGGCTTGCATTATTTTACATTAACTCTTTCCACGCAACTTACCGACTGTCTTCTATTGGCTTTGTTTTCGTGAGCTTTGGAGGAGCCCAGGGAGTTTCCTCATTGGTTTATTTCTGTACAGGGGACATCAATTCTCTCAGTGCCGTGACGTCATTGAGTTATTTAATTCTTCCAACCTCCAGATGACTTTTTAAAAACTTTTGGACACACCTTCTGTAGTGACTAAGTAAACAAAGCCCACATCTAACCTCCTATGCTCGAAAAGTCCCTCCAAACCTGAATATAATTCCCTGAGGGAGTAAGAATAAAATAGATACAAGTGACTGGATTGAAGAGGTTAATACTATCTTGTGTATAACCTTTGTGAACTGTTGTTTTTATATTGCTATTTTCAGACGGTATAAAAACGCAATCTTCTGTATTATTAATTTTCTCTATCTCTCTCTGTGTGAGTGTGTGTGTGTGTGTGTGTGTGTGTGTGTGTGTGTGTGTGTGTGTGTGTGTGTGTGTGTGTGTGTGTGTGTGTGTGTACGCACCAGCATACTTGGTTCGTCATCATGGTATCGGAACTTAGATATCGTTGGGTGGAGTGGTAGATCCGTGGAGGACAAGGCATTTTAACTTTCCACTTTCATCTGTGCAACTCATCTTAATATACAGCAGGACATTATTACACTAGCAGTTGATATTAGTAGAGGCTGCTGGCGAATAATGTTTGAATTCATGTGCCAGTGAAATACTTGGACATGTTTCTTCCAGGCAGTCATCCTTCTCTACATGGATGTATTGCGATGAGGTTTCATGTTTCTGCGGAAAGTAAAGGATAAAACTAAAAATAATGTACCGTTTATATTAAACCCAATACAATATAAATCGCTAGAGAAGCGGCTCTGTAGTTGGTTAACGCTGACAGACACCTTTCTTACAGTTTCATTTGACGTAGCTCAGTGACAAAACTACACTGGCTCTGTATCCTTCCCATAGTACTTCATCGTCAATAGCAATGTGTTCTGCTGATAAAGTGTTTAGAGTTTAGTATTAAGGATGGAGAGACTGCTATTTTGGGTCGTTATGCAAATAATTTATGTAGACATAAGCTACAACGGAAGAGGTGCTACGGAGCTTCCTTATCCGACGTATGGACTTAAACGACACTAGACGAAGAGGTGCAGTTTTCTCAGCTACTTATTATGCCTGTTTTGATAGTCTCTTTTATGCTGTCAGTCTATCTATATCTATCTATCCATATCTATCTGTCTATCTCTCTATCTTTCTGTCTACCTATCTATCTGTTTACCTATCTATCTGTCTATCTATCTATCTATTAATGCAGACATAGTTTGCGTTAATAATATACAAGAGGAATCTGATGCGCAATGTGTAAAATCAATCGCAAAGGAACAGGCGTTACGAGATATCCAAAGACACACAATGCATAACTCGTGAGAACATCCAATATTTACTTGCCAAAGTCCTAGTCCGCCCCATCTTGTTTACACGCTCACTTGGGCCAACAACAAGATGGTTAAGTTTATCTCATGTGCAGAGTTAGGGCTGCATCTTAGTAAGTGTTGGGAGGATACTGTACCCGCCAAAGTTGTTACTCCTGTCCGCCAGCGAATAGCTGAAATTGGAATCTAACACCCTGCTGCGTAAAAGTGGTCAGTTTTTTAGTCAACCATCCTGTTTTCGGAGGATAGGGAAGAATCAGAGAGACGTTTGTTTACCGTGGTAGTTGAGCCGCCTCGTGATATCGGTGCTGCGTCACCCCTTCCCCCACCTCTTTTCCTTTTTTTTATTTTTCTGGTTAAAACAGAGTTGATTGTAGGAATATTAACCACTTGAATCTAATCACGCTGTTTGTGGTTGATTCTTGCCATCTCTGGGCGATTGGATTTCGGTTAGGAGGATGCCCGTGTGATGAAGGAACGTTAATGTAGGCTGCATCTAACCCCTCCTACTCAAAAAGTCCAACTCGAACATAATCATCTTGATAGAATTGTTATTTCTGTCGGCCAACGAAAAGCCAAAACTTTTCCCATTCACAGCCATGATCCATTTTATATTTGCCTTCCTGCCACCAGGGGACTTTATGCAGCTTACGAGGGAATTTTCGAACTGGATGGAATAGATACAGGCTTCGTTATTCCTTTTACTTCATACGGAACTCTTCTAACCTAAATAGAATTGCACAATAACAGTAAAAATGATGTAGAAATGATGTTTTTGGCCTGAAAAGATTAAACATTGACCTTTATCGTACAACACGTCTCTTTCATGCTAAATATAATTGCATGTTGTATACACTGTTCGCATTGGGTATAATATGTTCGTTTTAACTAGGCATATAATTACCATCCTGCTATCTTGAATATTGTGTTGTAATAAGAGATTAATACACAAGAAATTTTATTACACTGACGAGGCGGGCTAACATAAGCACAAACAGACCCCTCCACACACACACACACACACACACACACACACACACACACACACACACACACACATTTATCTATACATACCTCATTTACATTATACCTCATTTGCACTCGCACTACACACTGCACAATTCTTTTAGCTACACTGCCCTCGCTATTAGTGCGGCAGTCTCGTTTACAGCCGCCTTATCCTCGCGTCCTCTTCACTGGGATTAACCAGACTAGGCCGAGTGAGAAAGGGTGAGTGAGCAGGGTAGGAAGGCAGAGTGAGACAGGGTGATAGAGTAAGGCAGGTTGAGGCAGCGTGAGGCAATGAGGCTGGGTGGGAGTAAAGCAGAGTGAAGCAGGGTAGGAGAGTAAGGCATAGTGAGCCAGAATGAGGGTCAAGGACAATGAGACAAAATGAGAGAGTCAGGTTTGGTGAGACAGTATGAGAGAACACTGAAAAGCGGGAAAAGAGAGGAAGGATAAGAGTAAGACTGACACAGAGTGGAGAAGGTGAGAGAGTAAGGCAGGGCGAGGCAGAGTGAGGTAGAGTGTGGGAGTAAGGAAGTGTAATGTGAGTCAGGGTAAAAGAGTAAAACAGGGCAAGTGATAATGAGTGGTGTAAGGCAGAGTGAGATAAGGTGACCAGTGAGCCAGAGTGAGGCAGGGTGGCAGAGGAAGTGGAATGAGGTAGGGTGACCAGTGAGGCAGGGCAAGCCAGAGTGAGGTAGGGTGGTAGAGGAAGCGGAGTGAGGTAGAGTGACCAGTGAGGCAGGGCAAGGCAGAGTGAGGCAGGATGACCAGTAGAATAACGCAGAGGGAGTAGACTGCATTGCGTGAATCAGGTCTAAGGTAAGCCGAGTAAGAAAAAGTGAGGCAAAGTGATGTAAAGCGTGGCAGAGTTAGGAAGGGTGAGGCAAAGGGAAAAAGAGGCAGAGGGAAGGTTCTGGTCTGGGCTGAGTTTGAGAGAAAGTAAGAGACTTGAGAATGGGTAGTCAGTGAGGCAACAAGACTACGGCTGGGATGTGGTGTGTGTG
>NC_137030.1:22649601-22774601 GCF_032717465.1 Coenobita brevimanus | reverse complement strand
GCATCAACAGACATCTTAAAAGGCTTAGCAAAATTTGGAGTAGCGAGCACTGGCTGACTTAATAGAATAGCTTTAAGTTTGTTGAAAGAGGATTCACAGTTATCGGTCCAGACAAATTTAACTCCCTTTTTCAGTAGGTCTGTAAGTGGTGATACAAGAATAGAAAAGTTAAGAACAAATCTCCTGTAATAACCTACCATTCCCAAAAATCTTTGTAGCTCCTTCCTACTTTTAGGTCTGGGAAGATCACTTATAACCTGAACCTTAGCTCCTGGTGGTGCAACATGTCCATCACCAATTACATACCCAAGGTACTGAACTTTAGCTTGACCAAACTCACACTTTGATAAATTAGCTACAAGATTAGCATGAACCAAACGGTCAAGAAATTTACTGACATGGCATAGGTGATCTTTCCAGTTGTCACTGAAGATTAATACATCATCAATATAAACAACACACCCTGCCAAACCCTCTGTTACAACATTCATGAGCTTCTGAAATGTGGCTGGTGCATTTTTCATACCATATGGCATTACCGAACATGCAAAAGCCTTTCCTAGTGTTACAAAACATGAGATACTTGCCAGTATCCCTTTAACAAATCAAACTTACTTATGTACCTAGCCTTTCCGATCTTGTCTATGCAATCTTCCACGCGAGGGAGAGGGTAAGTGTCTGTTTTGGTTATCTGATTAACACGTCTGTAGTCAATGCAAAGCCTCTGTGACCCACCTGGCTTAGGGACTAGAGTGACAGGAGAACTCCACTCGCTCTGACAGGGCTCAATCATCTTGTGGTCCAACAGGTAGCCAAGCTCCTTCTGGATGAGAGGAACTTTCACTGGGTTCACACGGTAAGGAGGCAATTTAATTGGCTTTGCGTCTCCAACATCGACATCATGCATCAACACAGTGGTTCTTCCTGGAGTAGCACGGAACACTTGCAGGTACTCCTGCAGTAATACCGAAAACTCCTGCCTTTCCTTGGGAGGTAGATGAGAAAGCTTAGTCTGGAGATCATTCATGATATCAGGATTCTTCCCCAAACTATCACTCAGGCTCATACTGCATGGGAGAGCTTCACTTGCAGACTTGGGTGGAACAGCTACAGTGCAGACTGGATTATTTTCGTCCCGCCTGTGATATAACTTTAGCATGTTGATGTGACATAGTTGCTTGCTCTTTCTACGATCTGGCGTGGCGATGACATAGTTGACATCACTGAGTTTCTTCTCCACGAAATAAGGGCCACTAAACTTGGCTTGAAGAGGTTGCCCATGAACTGGTAGCAGAATCAAAACCTGATCTCCTGGCTGAAAGTGGCGTAACCTGGACTTCTTATCATTCCAAGTCTTCATCTTCTCCTGAGCAGCTCCTAAATTCTCTCTCGCCAGCTGTAAAGCAGTGGACAGCCGTTCTTTGAACTTCATCACATACTCCAGCAGGTTGACGTCATCTTCCTCCGACAGCCAGCATTCCTTGAGTAACTTAAGGGGTCCTCTTACTTCATGGCCAAACAGTAGTTCAAAAAGGTGAGAAGCCCACTGATTCATTTGGAGATTCTCTTGCAGCAAACACAACGAATGGAAGACCTTTATCCCAGTCTTTCTGATGTTCCAAACAGTATTTCTTGAGCATCGATTTGAGTGTTTGATGATATCTCTCCAACGCTCCTTGGGTCTGGGGATGGTGAGCTGAAGACGTGATCTGGGTGATGCCCAACTCTTTCAGAGACTGCTTGAAAACATTTGACATGAAATTACTTCCCCGGTCTGACTGTACCTCCTTGGGCAGACCAAACTTTGTGAAGAACCCTAGCATTTCCTTAACCACGTTCTTTGCTGAGATGTTTCTAAGTGGAATGGCTTCAGGATAACGAGTAGCCATATCAATCATGGTCAACACATAAGAAAATCCTGAAGAAGTCTTAGGAAGAGGGCCCACAATATCCACCAACACACGGGTGAAAGGCGCCTCAAAAGGGGAATGGGAACTAGAGGTGCAACCTTTTCGGTCTGATTACACTTCCCCACAACTTGACAGGTGTGACAAGACTTACAATACCAGGAAACATCCCTGAAGATACCTGGCCAGTAGAAGTGTTTCAAAATGCGTGCCACAGTCTTCCTCACTCCAAGGTGTCCTGCCAAACTGGAATCATGAGCCACTCGAATGATATCCTGCCTACAAACACGAGGGATGACAACTTGATGTACAACCTCCCATTCACAGTCGGCTGATGCTGTTGGGGGTCTCCACTTCCTCATAAGTACTCCTGACTTTACATAATAACAAGTAGAAGCACCGGCTGACTCTTCTTCACTGTAAGCAGAGTTAGCTAGACCTTTCAACTCAGGGTCAGCAACCTGCAACTCAACCAACTCTTGACGAGACAAATTATCAACACTACGGGGTACTGCCTCATCTGGTGAGTGGTCCAAATTAGCAAGAAAAGTGTCAGCTAGGATAACATCATCATCATCATTATCCTCTAAATCACCAGTAACTTTAGACTTAGCCCTAGTGACAGCACATGCAGGGAACACATCAGGGACATCACAATCCTGGGACGCAGCCACTGGCTCACCAGACAACTGAGGAGCTGGACACACTTGACTTCCACCAATATCATTTCCAAGTAAGAAAGTTACACCTGACATTGGGAGTGTCTCAACCAACCCAACCATAACAGAACCATTAACAAAACCAGACTCTAAATTCACTCTGCACAGAGGGACAGAGAAGTAATTATTCCCTACACCTTGTAAGATTACAGTTTCATCAGAGGAATTAACATTAGAGCCTAGAACACTGGTCAGCATAAGGGATTGGCAAGCACCTGTATCACGATATATTTGAACTGATTTCCTGTCATTACTGTCCAGAGGACTGACAAAACCATCAGACAGGAAATTAGCACATGAACTCTTGAGAGTGTCACCCACGTTACTGCTCAAAGAGGAGCTCCATCATGAGAATTTAAGTTACCCCTCAAAGCAGGTTCAGTTAACTCAGTTAAAGAATTCTGGGAACTCTCAAGAGTGGACACTAGACCAATTGACTGAATATTTAAAGACTCCTTTTTGTTCACATCACGCTGTCTCCTGAAACATCTCTCCGTAGTATGACCAAGCTTACTACAATAAGTACATTTACTTTTCTGAAATCTAGAGGTGAAGCTGGTATTTACTTCCTGAGAAACATCATCTTTATTCTCTTTCCTGTTACCTGTACTCTGAGTAGAGGCAACGTACTTACTCTCAGCTTTCCCTTTTTCTCTAGAATATCTCTTGTGAGTGAGAACATACTCATCAGCTAAAACTGCAGCATCAGACAAATTATCTATCCTTTTCTCATCAAGATATAGGCTTACATCTTTATAAATACACCTCTTGAAATCCTCCAGCAAAATCATCTGCTTAAATTTACCAAAATCAGAATCCACATTCTTAGAATTTAACCACTGCTCTAACAGATCTTCTTTGATTTTTGCATACTCAACATGGGATTGCTTATCTTGCTTGTAAGTTGTCCTAAATTTTACTCTATAGGCTTCAGGAACAAGCTCATAGGCCTTAAGAATCAAGCTCTTAACTACATCATAATTATCAGATTGATCCTGAGGCAAAGATGCATAAGTTACTTGAGCTTTACCGGTGAGAACAGTTTGAAGGAGTACTGGCCAATACTCCTTAGGCCAATTAAAACCTGTAGCTACCCTCTCAAACAACTGAAAATACTTTGTTAAATCAGATTCATTAAAAGGAGGGACAAGTTTAACATTTTTAGCCACATCAAAATCTTCAGAGCTAGATGATCCAGTTCCACCTTGTTTCATGCGATACTCATGGTCTGCCTGAATCCTGGCAAGTTCAATTTGTGCCTGAGCCTGTACCTCTGCCTCTTGAATACGAGCATTTGCCTCATTAACACGAGCCTCCTGCAGGGCTAGCTGTAACTTAGCTAATTCAATCTGCGTTTGCTCATTTGGAGGAGTTACCTTAAACAAGCTTTCATTAATCATGTCAACAATCTGATCTTTAGAATGATGAGAGCGAACAACAATTCCCAATTGTTGAGCAACAAGCTTAAGTTCATTCTTTGTTCTGTTTTCTATATCACACACTGTTTGCACATTTGACAAAAAGTCCTTGGCTTCATCAAGTGTAGTAATAGTAGACATAATTAATAAGAAACAGTCACAAAATATCAAGCAATATCCTTATGATAATATCCTGAATATCCTGATATGAGGTCGCCAAATTTATGTTACGGAACAGAGAAAGATAATGTACACATTAAGTGAGAATACTAGGAGTCACTACTGTCCCGTAAAGTTCCAGGTTCAAAACAAAAGAGTTAGGTAAAATTACAAGTTAAAGTTTAATGCTTAAACTAACAACAAAACATTCAGGACTCATAAGGATAATGTAATGGCAAAAAAATGGTTAAATATATGGTTAACTGCAATAGCCTCTATTAACACGAAATTAGCAAGAGTAAATTTATCTAAGTTAGCCCTGATAAAATGAGATACCAGATAATACTCAGTGAATGCCAGATAAATTATTACAGATACAAACTATTATCAAAAATGGCTGATAGTAAAACTTTACATAAATTACAAAAAGAACTCACTAGGCCTACAAATCAACACCTTATGCTATACAGTACAAGGAAAAAATGCAATAACAGTTATACTCAAATTACACACAGCTGCTAGATGTTTGGAGATTTCTTGAGCACTCACAATAATAATATCTGTACAGGGGAGGACAGAGATGTGAACAAAATGAGGAGCAGATCTAAGTGGCAATGATGCAGAGACTGAGCTCATTATATAGGGGCCGGCAGAGCTTGATACAACTTGTAATAAGGACGCGCAAATGAAGCCACGGGGACAAAGAGATGAAAATCCCGCAAAGTATAACAGAGAGAACGACTTACTCTCCTTATAACGGTAGAAGGGGGGACTGAGGCAGAACACGCTCGTGATCAAACATGCAGCAACTGTGCGTTAAAATTACACAAAGGATGATGAAATCATAGGCTATGTAACAATATATATATATATATATATATATATATATATATATATATATATATATATATATATATACTGTATATATTATCCTGAACATCTCTAGCAACGGCCCAGTCAGTCAGTCTCATCCTAAGGTGGTGCTTCGACGTAGCTTCCGAAGGATTCTGATACGCAAGGTTTATTTAGCAAACGAAGACCAGTGCAGTGCTTAAATTCAGCTAAACCCCATATGGTCCCGCAACTATCTTCTTCCGTGAGCTGTTTGTTACTTTAGCTGACGCCTGACGATTCAATTCGGATGAAAGTGAGTTACTGGAGCCAGAATGTGCTAATACTGTTATCATTAACTTTGAAACTTGAAATGTGAATTGCAGCAGACGGCAGACGATTTAGTACAACTAAATGAGTTACAAGAACGGTATTTTCAAGTCACCATTGATGTCCATGACTGTGACATCTCAAATATCCTAAAACCAGATGATTTTATTAAACTAGGAGTGAGTCATGGAAGCCAGGGAGTGTAAAGGAAAAGGAGTATGGATAACTAATAACAAGAGAGAAAACAAAATGAAAATCAGGGGGAAGTGCTCCTTCATTCTCATGACGTCTTAGTTTACTTTCCTCTTGCTACCTGTAGACGACTTTTTTCAGCTTAGGTATAAACCTCTTAAACTGAACGGGTTTATGAAGGCAACGTCTAACATTTGCAGTTCGAAAGGCCTCTTTCCTGAGTTGAATAAAGTCGTTTGGAAATATCATTTATAATATCAACAGTACCTTCTCCAGTTGCAGGGATTTTGAAGAAATACTGGTTTTAACTCAATCAGTACAAGAGGTTCCCATGAACTGAGTGAAAACCCATGAACTTAGAGAGAATAAAACGAAATGGTAATATATGGAAGGAATTACTGAGTTATTTAAACTCCTTCGTAAGGCTGGATCTCCAGTCTGGTCGTAGCAAAGCGTAAATAAAATGACTTCATCTCATTGCGTGGCTTAACCTCCTGATTACAATGATATCTTTTTCACATTTTATGCTTGTTACTGTCTGACGGCTTCAATCTAATATCGGAAGCCCTCTCTCTTAGTGAAGCAGTGAATGGACGCGATACTGAACTCCAAATCAAAAACTTCATTCTAAGCTCGACGAAACTGTCAAATGACTGTCTATCTATCTATCCATCTATTGCCAGACGCCATAATCCCGTAAAGGGTGGCCATTTGACTTTGAGTTATTAGTTTTACAGGGAGGGGCACTAACCCTCCACCAACCCACTTGCTGAGATGTAGGGAGCACGTATGGTTTGGTTATATGGTCACCACCCAGCGTTGTAAATGGTTTCTTGGCTTACAGGACACCATTTGGCTTGGCACTCAATGTAAAGCCACCTGTGAAGGAAAGAAAAGCAATAAGAAGTGACAGGAAAGATGGGAGAAATAGGAAGAGAGGAGGGCAGGCAAAGAAAAAGAATGATAAAGGCCAAGGAAGAAGTAGGCAGCACTACATCAAGTGAGTGGATGGTGGTCGCCACCACCTACCACAATTGCAAATGACATTAAAATAAAACATGACATACTTAGACTGAAGTATCAATAATTGAGTGTGTGTGTGTGTGTGTGTGTGTGTGTGTGTGTGTGTGTGTGTGTGTGTGTGTGTGTGTGTTCTGATAACCCCAGCACAAAAGGTAACACCATAAGCTAAATAAAGTCGTAAGGTCGTATAAGAAACCGAATAGGAGCAGAACTCTTTGACAGATGTATGACTATATGGGGTACGTTGAACTGAAGCATCACCGGGGCTTAACTGGGTGAAGCACCTTGTGTGTGAAAACTGTTAGGATGTAAATGACTGACCGGGCCGCTGCTAGAGAGGTTCCCGCTACAAAAGACGTCATCGTACTGAAGTGAAAATAAAGAATTGTGATTTTGGAAGAAAAATAAAAAAGGGAACAGGTTATAGACAAGGGTAAATGGATGGCAGGGCGTAAGTGGAGACCGAGAATAAAGGCATTAGAAAATGCGAGAACAAATAACACGGTGAGAAATATAAGTCAGTGGTTGCAGGGAGAATGACGAGGATGGTGTGGAGAGAGAGAGAGAGAGAGAGATTTGATGATAACGAAGAGAGAGAGATTTGATGATAACGAAGAGAGAGGAGGAAGTAAAAGGGAGAAGATAATAGCGTAACCTTAAAGAGGAGAAAAAAATGTGAAAGACAGAAGGGTGGAAAAGAAATGTAGCGATAATGAAAGTGAAAGGAAAGTACAAGTCACGAACGGAGACAGGGAAACAATTTCAAAAAGAAAAAATGGTGTAAGAGAGAAAAGGAAACAGAGAAACATGACGATAATGAGGAAAAATGGGTGATGAAGTAAAAGCGATAAAGAAACGAGTGAAAGAGAGAAATGAGACACAGAAACATACCTGGTACGGAGGATGTGAGGAAAAAAAAATAGAGAAAATACATGCGACAGCTCAAGGGAAAGTAGTTGAAAGAGAAAGTGAGGCAGAGAAAAGAGAAATAGTGTGGGAGTTGTATGAGAGAGGAAACAAAAACATGGCAATAATGAAAAGGAATAAAAAAAAAAAAAAAGAGAAAAAGGGACAAACATAACGAAAGGGAAGCAAACGAGAGATAAAGAGACCAGCAAAACTGACAGTAAGAAGAAAAAAGAATAAAAGCGAAAAGTGGACAAAGACAGAAAAGAAGATACAGAAACAACGACATTGAGCAGACGAATAAATGTGAAAAATAGTAGTAGAGAAACATAACTACTATGACAAAATGAAAAAGTTTAAGAAAGAAAAGGGAAGAAAGAAAGAAAGGGACAAAGAGAAGGAAGGCTATTTGAGAATGGGAACGGCACAATGTTAGTATAATGAAGAGAGAAAGGGAAGTTAACAGCTACATTGAAACATAAAGAGAAAAAAAATAACTGACAGAAGCATATGAGAAAGAAAGGAGAAAACAAGGATTTTAAAAAGACTGTGGGAAAAAAATGTGTGTAGAGTAACATATTGATGATGACGAGGGACTGTAAGGAAGAAAGGACAAGAAAAACAACAGTAACGAAAGAGAGAGAGAGAGAGAGAGAGAGAGAGAGAGAGAGAGGGGGGGGGTAAAGTTGGCAATAACGAGAGGGGAAAATGAAAGTGGAACGAATGAAAGGAAGAAAAACAAAAACAAAGACTGAAAGAGAGAAAAGGGAGAACACAGATAGGAATGATGAAACGAACGTAAGGATAAAACAGGAAGACTGGGAGAAAGAAAAGGGAAAAGGACATAGATCTGAATAGAGAGAAGAGTGCGAATCAAAATATTTTAACGTAAGACAGAAGAGGAGAGAGACTGAAAGAGTGAAAAGGGAGAATGGCAAAGAAACCGATAAGGAGAAATGAACAGGAGAAGAGGAAGGAGTAAGATGTAACAGAAGATTAAAAGAGCGAAATGAAAAAAAATATATAAATAGAGGAAAAAGAGCAAAGAAAGAGAAAGGAGTGTAAGAAAGCACGAGGAGAGACAGCAAAGGAGAGCAGGGAGAAGAAAAAGATAAAGGCAGGGAGAAGACAGGAAGGGAAAAAAATGAAAAATCCAAAGTGACAAAGGAAGTGTGAGAGAAAAATAGAAGGGAGAAGAGGGACAAAAAGAACGACGCCTAGATGGGGACAAGTAAATAAATACGGACTGAGAGAGAAGGAGAGAGTGAGAGAAAAAATGAGTGGAAGCAAAGTGAGCGATAACGAGAAGCAGAGAGAGTACAAAGGAGTAAAAAGGAAAGCATCCCGCAACAGGCATGTTGGTCCTTCTGTGGCTATTTGTTATAGGCAAAGTTATAACTGACAAAAATAATGTATCTGCTAAAGACAAGGATAGAAAAGCTGGAAGGCTCCTCCCCCCGACCCACCAAACCCTTCAGTCAAATCCGGTCGGACATAGTGAGAAGGACCATCATACAGCACTGAAAAGCTGTAATGGAAATTTCTTAGGAAAGAAGGGAAAAAAACTGATTCTACATTACCTTCCTGAAACTGAAAATAACCTAAACTGAATACCGGTAATACTTATCGATGTTGTTCTGCAGTTGTATCATCCAGGTTCTGAAAAATGATGGGTTATGTACACCACAGGAATGTGCTATTCAGGAGTGAACGTGCTTCGTTTGGGGTCATATGACAGATACTTATCCAAGCGATGGTTAGTACTGTCACAGTTCACTACATTCGGGAGCACTTTGTCCCATATAGTTACAACTCTGTTAAAGAAGAAATGCTTAGCTTCTTGTGACTGAAATAGTTTGCCGATAATTTGATGCCAATTTCGTCTGGTATAAATTGAGTGATCAACTCTGAAGTATTTATCTATAGCCATATTATCATGTCCTCTGAATATCTTGAATACGTAAATTAAATCTTCTTGTAACCTGCATTTAGGTAAGGTGAAGAGATTCAGGGCATCTAAATGCTCCTCGTATGGTTATTTTCTCAATCGAGGTAACATACCAAAGTGGGAGCATACTAAGAAATTATACAAAATGAGGATGATATTTTCGGATTTATATTTGAATCCTATGCCAATGGATCCAGTCAATTTACTTTTTTTTTATTTTTTTTTTATACAGCTTCTGTACATTGTTTGCTTGTTTTCAAATCATTTGTTACTGTATTTCCTACTTTTTTTCATGGTTTACCCTGTCAAGGTGGGTATTACTCATGTTATAACTGGCCCTTACATTTTTACTGCCAATGTTTAGGGCTTTATGTTTATTAATATTGAAATCCATTTGCCATGTTTGGGTCCAAATAAACAGTTGATCAATATCTGTCCTGTGCAGTACTGTGACTGCTCTGTTATGTATTTAGTAGTGTCAGTTAATTTAGAAATCTTACAAAATAATCATTCATCAATATGCTTTAAGTTAATGAAAACAAAAAATAGTAGGACCTAACACTGAACCCTGTGGCACTTCACTTGTAACGTCTATTAAGTCTGATTCTTTTCCATTTATTACAACTCTATAGGCTACTTTCGTCTGGTGAGCCAGTCTTTGATCCACTCGAGTACACTACCACTGAAACAATGTGCCTTTAGCTTCCACAAGAATCGTTTGTGTGATTCTTTGTTAAAAGCCTTTTGAAAATCGAGACAGTCAATATCAAGAGATTTAGTCTCGTTGTACATGTTCAATATATCATTGAAAAAGTCCAACAGATTCGTGAAGTAAGAGTGATTATTAGGAAAATCATATTGTGAATCTTTGGTGAGATTGTTTTAAATGTTTCATAAACTTGTCTCGGTTAATAGTTTCAAGTAATTTGTGAACCACCGATGTTAAACTGATATGGTGGTACTTTTTTGGTTGTGCTTTGTTGCCGTTTTGAATATCGGGGTTACGTCTCCATGCTTCCATTTGTGCTGAACATTACCGCATTTTAGTGATAAGTGAAAAAGTTCAGATAAAAGTTTTGGGATTTAATTTCGTAGTTCTTTTAATATGCGTGGAACTATTTTGTTTGGTCCCAGTGTTTTATTCTCCTTTAATTGACTATTTCCAGGTAGTACATTGCTTTCATCAACTGAAGTATCATCGAATATGATGCCCTTTTCTATAGGAAATGGGGAAATTACATGAATCCAATGCGTATTTTCTACCGTAAATACTGATTATTAAGAATCTTTGCCATCTAAGTATCATCATCAGTATGCTCTCCATTTTCTGTGATTAGGGGTCTGATGTGGGAGTTATTATCTTCATGCTTCAGATGTGACGGAAAAATTCTTTGGGATTTGCTTTACTTCTACTCCGTTATATTCCTCAAGGTTTTTCATACTTCATTTAATTAATTTTTGGCTTTCTACTGGAGAAAGTCATATTTGTTTTTATGCTTTTGACTCCTTGTGGTATCATAATTATTGTATGCAAAACTTTTTGTTAAAATGCAAGGCTTAATATCCACCATTTGGATTCAGAATTTTGACAGGCCTTTTGCTGCTCACTGGAATATATCACTTAACTTCGTCGTTGAGTTTCTGTTAAAAATTGCCATGCATCATTGATATCGAAAGTTTCGATGATGGGGTGCCAATCACTGGCATCTACAGCTGCCTTTATTAGAATTAGTCCTCTTATAGTTGGGCACTCTCATAACTGGCCTTGGTACTTTCTTCATTGAATTTAATGTTAAATTTAACTTATGATGATCGCTTGTGCTAATTTCTTCTAAAATTATGAGTGCAGGGCTCACAAAATTTTCTGATGTAGCTAAGACAAGATCTACGATGTTAGATTCACTTGTTGGATTATTTATAAATTGATAAAATGAGCTTTCCTGCAAGTTCACATTATATAGGTCTAACCCTGTGAGCGAGGATAGGGCTTCTCCCCATTTTGGAACTGGTAAGTTAATCTCGCCAAATATTCTAATGCTTTGCATACATGAGATGTAAATTTCATTTACTATGTTGAGTGGCTGTCTGGATGAATCATAAAGTAACACAAATGTGATTTTATGTAAGACTCATTTTTGAACTTAATGTAAATATTGCCGTTATTTTCTATAAATGGCTTGGTAAGTGTGACTGGATGGAATCTTGATTTGATATACAGTATAACAACACACCTCCCCTTGTCCTGTCTTCCCTTTCACCACTGAAAATGTGATAGCCTGGTAAATTAAACTCCGACAGAAATCTCTTTGTTCAGTATTTAGCTGTGATTGTGATATACTAGTTACATGATAATCATCAGTAAAGACGTGACACTTTAAATCAGAAAATTTAGTATGCAGACTACATGCATTTACAGGAATAGCTTTAATGTATTTTCCTTTCTGATGTGGAGAGCTTATGTTAATTACAGTGTTATCAGATCCTATGATATCTACGTTCACCTCTCGTGATGATTTTCTTTTCTCCAGAAATAACACAGTCTGGCACGAAAGCAAACGACCGAGAATGACAGAACCAATGCCATTCAAGTGTAATCCATCATTCGAAAATTGCGTTTGCTGTTCTTGAAAGTGGTTCCATGTGTCAATGTGCTCCATGCCCTCATGGAAACAAAGTGATCTGATATTCTTATTTATACTGGAGGTTTTACAAAAGAAGACATTCCCTGCATCAATCCTTGGGAGTATGCATGAAAGTAAAATGACGTTAGTGTTCTTGTAGCACCGAATCATCTTTCTGTATTTCTCCATCAGCTCCTCTGATCGGGTTCGTATATCATTCGTACCTGTATGACTAATAACGAGGCTAACATTTGCTGGATTCTCAACGGCAGCATTGACAGTCTGTGTTACATCATCTACTCTTGCGCCTGGAATACAAAATAGCTTTCCTTCAACGGGTGTCCTGCTGCAACATTCCAGCAACTGACCATGGACAATGGAGTCCCCCACAACTCATGACTCATGGGGCTCTTCCTCTTTTTCTTCAATATTCTGATATTTATTGTACGTAGTAACTGGAACGATGCTCCCTTTTCTCGACAACCTTGCCCCATTCCACACTAGCTGGAACTCATACAGTATGATAGAGGGAGAATTAACAACAGTGTGAGGAGAATGGCCAACAGTACTGTCAACGTGGACAGCACCAGTTTTTGGCCGTGCAGTGACACTCCCTTCCACATTATGTCCTGCGTTATTCGCAGTAAACTCCTCCAACACATCAACCTTTCGGGTAAAGCTGTTTATTTTGTTAGCAGCCTCCGTCAGCTTGTCTTTTTGGTTTTGACGTAGTTTGCACATCCTGCAAACAAAGGAGAGGTTCATATAAGAGGATCCAGTGAAGCTACCAGAGCAGGCTACACAAATAATGTTCTGGGGCATTCTGACATTCAAAGTTACTGTGAAGACTTATCAGAGAAAAAAAAATCAAATATTATTAATTAGAACCTGGAGGAGATATTTAACAAGATGTAGTTAGCTTTGCGATATCTACTAGCAAAATAATTAAAATTTATATAATAGTTACAGATGAAGGTTTTTCTGCAGCTAGAGTATATAGGAATGATACCATCTAGTTAGCAATGTACCTGCAAAGAATATGTTATAAATTTGTTAATAATCTGATAAGAAGAATGGAATGCTAACTGTTTTCTGGAATGATAAATAAAATATACTGTACAGTATACTATCACCTGAAATATAAGAACAATGAAATGTCAGAACACGAACAAGATATAAAAGTTTCCTGTTCTATAACACAAATTATGCAAAAAAAATCATTTAATACCTACAAATATTATGCAACAAGTTGTGGTTGGTTTAGCAGCACTTAATAAAGGTGAATCTACTGCTTTAATACAGATTTTAAACTGAAAAATGACAAGTTTCTGTAATGAGAAGACACGAAAAAATATAAACAATTATCATCATCATCATCATTATCATCATCTTCATCCGGATCTCCTTTTCCACCCTAGGGCAGGGTGAGGAGTAGCAATGTCCAGACAGCCTAAGTTGTCCAGTCCAATAGGCCACGCTTCCATTCATTCATCATTCAAGCCCACGGAATCCTGGCTCTATCTGAAACACCAAAAACTCTCATCACATTCTGTAGCTTCACATAAACGTATCTGATAGGGTCAATCAGGACGCTGTCACGTTAAAAAGGGGTGCCAAATCCCTGTTCATACACTTCTCATAACATTCATCCAGGCAGCTCGATCTCTTGTCAGTTTCCTAGCCTCACCGACTTCCATACCTCTCCTCCTTACACACTCATCCACCATATCCCTCCATCTTCTCCTTGGCCTACTTCGCCTCCTCCCTCCTTCAAATTCGCCCAGATATACCTTTTTCAACACTCTATTATTATCCATTTTTCTCCATGTGACCATACCATCTCAGTACACTATTTTCGATTCTAGAACCCACCTAATTGATTTTATACCATACCGAAAAACAGATTAATACAGTTATTTATAAGGGTAAATTTACTGGTATCTTGAGTGGAAGAGCAGAAGACTGACTATACTTAAAATACAAAAGCATACACAATAAACAGCAACTCTCAGGTACAGTATGATACTTGACTAAAGAAAACACTTGATGATGCTTGCAAATGAAAACTTATGAAAGTGGTGCAATTTTATCTTACCAGTCAAGTAATAGGAGTGATGTTTCGCAATAAAAAATAATGTAAATAGCAAAAATGCTGTTAGGCAAAACCAAAAAACTCACCTGATGTCGAAAACGTAAACAAAATCGGATGTAATCACTTAGTTTACGAATATAGGTATCGTTCACAATTATAAAATACTGGAACCCTAATGCAATGAAAAACACTACCTTAATCATTATTGCTCAGGTTAATACTGGCACAGAAGAAATTAAATACAGGCAGCACTCATTATTGTGGTTTTCTGAGGGTACTTCGTCAGACCCTCTGGCGGGACACAGCGGAAGTAACAGCGTATCTAGGACAAATGGATGAGGGGACCAAGTAAAACAAACTATTTATATAGGATATAAGTTTCTTTTACCCTTAAGTAATGAAAATCGCCGTCTAAATCATTCAACACACAGTCATAGAGATCACAGAAATAAAATAGGTCGCTTACTCAGGACCATCTATGAAACCAAACTAATACTGGAAATCAAACACATATATGAAAACCATCTCACAGACGTAAAACAACCCGTATTTACACTGCACAAACTACACTTAGCAGCGAAATAAACAGTTAGATCGCTCACCTAGACGCAGGACTATCAGACTATTGATATCACACACACACACACACACACACACACACACACACACACACACACACACACACACACTGGAACAAGGCACTTGGCTGTGCGTATTCCTAAAGCGGAGCACGAGATTTAACCAACAATGATGTCGGGTAGAAAATCAGGCAAAAAAGTGTGGAATGCAGCTTGCAATACACATGTGAGACATCCTTGGTATTTCATTCATTTGATCTCTGGGGCTTAAAAGACACCGATAGCGAATGCTAAACAGAAATATAGACACATAATTTAGAGGTGAATAAACGTAAATCATACAGATAGCGAGTGTGACACAGAACAGGAGGCACAAAGCGGGAGATGGATGAAATGGCTAAGCATAAAGGAATCTAGTGCGTAGATTTTTAAACGAATCCAATGAATAGATAGCAAATAAGACACAAAAACGAAGCAACAGAAGCCTGAGACGAATGTTGACATTTTATGAAAGAGTCCAGCAAGCAATAATTTTAACGAAGTAAATGAACAGATTCAAAGGCACAACGAATGACTGAGAGACGAACGTCTTTAACAGCACCAATAATAATAATAATGATAATAATAATAATAATAATAATAATAATAATAATAATAATAATAATAATAATAATAATTTTAGGGTACAGTTACGAAAAATTAATACTTATCAAATGTACCAGCGTCTTCAAAGAAGATACACCAACAACAGGATTTAATCTTATTACAACTGCAGGAGTATCTTAGTTGTTACCTGACCGACAAATAGGGTGATAGTTCAGGGGAAAGGAAAAGCATGAGGACAATGGCAGGGGAGGGTGAACGAATGCAAGTTTAAATTGTGAAGAACGGAAGCACTGCACTCTTTAGTTCCTTTTCGGTCAAGAATGAATGTAAAAAGACTGAAGAATAAAAGGGCCCACCAGGCTAGCATTTCATGAAGCGGAAGAACTGGTGTAAAAGCACAAGGAATAATTGGCGGAGACGAGCAGTCATGGAAGCGAGAGAAGAATAAACGGGGGACAGAAGAATAGAAGGCCCCACCAAGCAAACATGTCCGGAAGCCAAAGAACAGATATAAAAAGGCACAGAGAATATTTGGCCAAGAGACGAAGAGCTGTGAAAGAAGAATAAAAGCCAAAACGAAAGAGAATCCAGCAGGCAAAGGACTGTGAGGGCAAATGATTGTGAAGGCGAAAGAAGAAATATACACTATAAGAAAAAAACAAATATACTAACGCTGATAACAGCTAAGAAAATATAAATGTGGGAAATTTGAAAAAAAAAGAAGAAAAGAAATAACAAGTACCAAGAATGAGGACACAGGAAAAATGTGTTTCTGGAGGCAAAAGAGTATTAGATGTAGAAACAATATAGAATGACTTATAAATGGCGTAATTTGAAGGGCATTGAAAATATAAAATTGATAATAATAATAATAATAATAATAATAACTTCAACTACAAAAACAACAACAACAATAGTAATAATAATAATAATGATAATAATGTGGTAGGTGGGGGCGCTCACCATCCACTCACTCGATGTAGTGCTGCTGTCGGGTGTCTGCCCTTTCCTCTCCTCCATCCTTCTTTCCTTCCATCCTCTTCTGTCTTCCTTTCCTTCATTCTTTCCTTGTCCTTCTGCCTACGGGTAACTGTACACTTCCTCTTCTGTCTTTGTTTCCTTCATTCTTTCTTCTTCCTTCTGCCTGTGGGTAACTCTACACTGAGTGACAAGCCAAATGGTTTCCTGTGCACCAGGAAACCATTTACTACGCTGGGTGGTGACCATATAACCAAATTTTGGCGCCTGGTGGTTTAGTGAGTAATTATTGCGCTCGAGTCGCATTGAGCAGGTGAAGGTTTATATCCAAGGGATGGTTGGGGTTAACTGCTCATGTAATGCCACTCAGGGATGAGTGAGGCTGGTCACTCTCATCTTATATGTCGGGACCAACTGCTTAGCCCCGGGCTCCTACGCTCCTCATGGGGCAATGTAGGATTGGATGATGGATGGATAGATTAATAATAATAAAAATAATAATAATAATAATAATAATAATAATAATTATTATTATTATTATTATTATATTATTATTATTATTATTTTTATTATAGAATTGAAGCCACAACACACGAACGTTTGATGAGGCAAAGGGGAAACGATGATGATCAAAGGCGAATAGACATGAAAAGCACTTAAGAGAGAAGAATAAACTTCAGCACCTAAAACAATGAGCATTTGCAGACGAACGTGGATTGACTCTAAGGTAAATGTAACCAGTCAAAAATGAAGGCAAGTCATCGATGAGAGAGAGAGAGAGAGAGAGAGAGAGAGAGAGAGAGAGAATATGCGTAAAATCCTGGAAGAATGAGGGGTTAACAGAGGAGCATTGGAGGGAAAAAAATAATACCGACGTAAAAAGCTCCTCCCAAATTCACGGTATGGGAGAGAAGTGAAAGGGAAAGGAATGGAAAACGCAAAAAACCAAGGAACAAACGTCGAAGTCTACAAAGCATCGTTGATTCATGGCAGCAAAAGAACAGTGAACATAACAGAAGACAAAGGATTTTAAAAATGGCAAAAAATGAGGGCAGCAAACAAACATTTATAGAAGCGAAAGAATATTAGATGTTTAATAAAAGAATAAAAGTAAAAGCCTAAAAGAATTCGAGCACAACAAGCGAACGTGGGTGAAAAGGAAAGAAACTGCAAAAATTAAAAAGGATCAAAGAATAAAGATAATGTCTGTAAATAAATATAAATAAACTGAAAAAAAGAAACTAAACGTAGGAACCTAGAAGCAACAAGGCAAAGAGGCCCAAGGGATCAAATCTCCCCGAGGCACGAATGCAGAATATTTATCTAGAAAGAGGATCGAAGGCCGCAGGTATAAATCTGTCAGGTACCTTGGTTCCACAAAGGCCCACCAGCGCTCGTCATTCATCCTGCAAGTCTATTGAACCTTCCAATCACAATAAACAAAGCCAAAATTCCCTCCATCGTTCCCACACACGCCACCCACCCAGCGGTAACGAGATCAAGAGAAGCTTTGGAAAAAGGAGGTGAAAGAAGTTTTGAGAAAATGCCCACTAGGCGTAATACGACACATACTTACACACTTATGGGGTACTATAAAGAAACAATATTGCAGAAGTTGGAGGTCCCAGGTTTAATTTAAATAACATGGTTTCTGAGCAGGATCTCCTTTGCCCCAGCCTGTTCGTTACCTAGAACCGAAAATAGGGACAGGGATGTAAATCGACGGTTGCGTGTCGTGTTCTTGGGGACTATCTGGGTGTTTGCCTTCTTAGTTACACTTGTGTATTTTTGTGATTATCCCCTTCCCACAAAATACTCTCCACGCATGTTGGGTTAAGTCAGGACACTTGTTCCTTTCACTGAAACTGACTTCCTCACCAAATAATTACATTTCTCCTGTCTCCCGCCTCTTTATGAATTGGTGGTATATCTCCAGCATTTTGTGTGCTTTCCTTATCAGTCACACACACTTGTCGTTTACATTTGGAATGTCGGTGTTGGTGGTGCATTTGTTAGCACATCTCATGGGAGGACCCAGGGGTTTTGCCCATGCTGCCCGGGCAACATCCGTGTTGTATTATGCTGAAGCTTAGTATACAGTATTTTATATGCATAGACTGCATCTTTAACTAGCTATTATGTTCATATCCCCCATATATTGTCATGAAAACTGTCCTTACTTGACGTAGGTTACTTACTTGGCTGAAAGAAAGGGGATGCCAAACCCTCTTGTGATGTGTGCAGCACCTCAGAAATATTCCTTGTTCCACTTCTAGAAATGTCTGGGAGCTGAAGGATTCCCATTCCTACAACTTTGCCTTTAAGAGTATATGAACGAAATTTATGAATCTCTAGTCCATGTTCGCTCCAGTGGTGCAGCTAGGGGCCTGGAAGGAACCCCAACTCCTGCAGGTTGTGCTCCTGAGGAAGACTGGGACTCGACATATTTAAGATGTATACCTTGGTGACCCTCGTTCAGTCGATTGGCATAAATCTGCTGTAAGTCTTAAACTAGGCCTACCACGAGAACTTTGGATGGAATCTTCTGCTTTCACCCTGATAATCTGAAAATTTTGGATATGGATTCAGTAAATCCTTGTCTGCGTGTTGTAGTCTCGGGAAATATGAGGGACTTTTGTTGGTCAGTTACACAAAAAAGAAAAGAAAAAAGCGTACTGACTTTGGCATTCTGAATGTTGATAAGATAAAATGTATAGAGACCCCAAACCCTTGCTACAGACACAAATTAAGGACCTGCAGCCTTGTGGCAATTGTTGCAATCCTTGGCTCATCTTGACCTGAAACTGATGAACTGCAGGCTAAAATCATCCTTCTTTCGTAGCCCATCACTTTCCCTTGGGGAATAGGGAAGGAGCTATGCAACATTTGTATAACCAAGCAGCGCCATCGTCCGGTCATCTCGGTACCAAGACATGAAGGCGTCCCTCTCCAGCGCAGCAGCATAAATGTTTACGTGTCTTACCAAGCTGGCTAAAAATAAGGCATTCAGCCCATGACATTCCGAGGGTTATATACAGAAGATGTAAACAGGGCATCAATCCTCGCTGCACACCGAAACCCCGTCAAATTTCCAGCGTGAGGCTCAAGTGCGCAACCACCTGACGCCGTAGAGGAAAACCTTGACCCCTGACAATATTCGCGAGTGGGACTGGGGAAAAAGTGTGAGGTGAGATAGGATGTCAGACGAAGGGTGGCTGGCGGGACAAAAAGGACACACACACACACATACAGAGAGAGAGAGAGAGAGAGAGAGAGAGAGAGAGAGGGCGCAAAATATAATCAGACATAAAAGAATAAAAAGGAAAATGTGATGGCCAGGGAAATATCGTCAGAGGAAAAGATATAAGAGGCCATGGATAGGATCTCACACACACAGACACACACACACACAGACACACACACACACACACACACACACACACACACACACACACACACACACACACACACAGCGAGTGGAGTGGTGGGGGCAAGGAAAGGAGAGACCTGTGGCTTGGCTGTGGGAAGGAAAGAAGGGGCAGGAATACAGATGAAGCCTAGAGAGAGTGAGCTGCCAGGGAAGAGGAGGAGGGAGAGGAGGAAGAAAAGTGAAAAGAAGAGGAGGAGGGGAAGGAAAAAGAATACGGGAAAGAAAAAGAGGAAAGGAAGGAGAAACAGGTGAAGGAAAAGAGGAGGGGAAGAAGAAGGGGAAAAGTACAAGGAAAAGGAATAAGAAGAGAGGGAGGGGAAGGAAAGGAAGACAGGGAAGAAGAAGAGTAGGAAGGAAAGGAACAAAAGGATAAGGAGGAAGGGAAGATGGTGGCAAAAGAGGAGGAGGAGGAGGAAGAGGAGAGACAGGGATCGATAAAATGAAGAAGCTGGGGAGAAAAAGAAAAGTAACGAGGAATGAGGAGAAGAAAGAGAATAATGGAAGAAAGAGAGAGAGAGAGAGAGAGAGAGGGAGAGACAGAGACAGACAGACAAACAGAGAGAGAGAGAGAGAGAGAGAGAGAGAGAGAGAGACGTGAGGGGAGGGGGGATGGAAGAGGGCTTGATGAAAGTGGACGAGTTGAGAGGATGAAGCGTGAGAGGTGACAAAAAGTATGGCAGGTGGGTCTGCAACACAAGGACAGTTGCAATATAAGGGCTTAAATGAGAACTGTGCTTTAAAAAGGTATTTGCGACAAAGGACACATGCAATAAAGGGCCATTGCTACTTGAAAATTCAACGACAGCAGAGAGCTCAATGCAAAATTACTGATTTGTATCGTGAAGACTTTTCTGATCAGTCACGTTAGATTCACGGTGAAGCCATGACATGTGCCGTTAATTTTCACCAAAGGCGGCAAGACTACAGTACATAGAAACTTAGAGCAAATTTATCTCTGAAGTAGATCTGACCTCCGTGACCAGCTGCTTCACGCTTTGCTCCATACCTACCGTGGACTAAGGCTATGTGTTGGTAGGACTTGGCTGGTGGTTTAGAGAAAGGGTTGAACCGGAACCTCTCAGGGCCTGGCCAAGAGACTGTTGCTACTGGAACACTTATAACCTCATCCCTAACAACGAAACTGCCTGTAATCAGTTCACTTTAACTATGTGTCAGATTTTCATATTTCCATCTTGAATGCTGAGCAGTAACAATAGATTAACAATTGAATATGATGATAGTCACGAAGAAGTTTTAGGGGAAAGTATGTTGAGTCCTAGCATTATCGTATTCTGCGTTTTAGGTACGGGAACTGGGCTTCAAAAAGACGAAAATGTGTGCCAAATAAAAAAAATGACCTACAGTATGGTTGCACCAAACTAGCACAATTCCACTGATCTCTGGGATGAATAAGCTTCTCTTCCAGAGCAAGACTGTTCTTTCGTTGAAATGGCCTGGGGCTGAGATATAAGAACCGGGGCAGGTGTAGGATATTTCGTGGAAGGGCAAATGGGGTTAAATCTTACTATGCGGTGTTTTCATTCACAGGCACGTCTTTAGGATTCCAGTCTCCTCTCTTTTAGCTCGAAAGTGGGGCAGAAAGGGAAGGAAGGGAATAGAAGAAAGAAGCGAATGAGAAAGCGATGAGGCGTAACAAAAACGGGAAACAGGAAGAGTTGCAAGAAGGGTAATTTATGGTAGAAGGACGGAGGATAGAAAAAGTGGGGGAACAAGGAGAGAGAGAGAGAGAGAGAGAGAGAGAGAGAGAGAGAGAGAGAGACGTACTTAATTCTTTCACCAAGATGTACTCTCTATTCTTAGTGGCACAAGACAATAATATTCAACATCAGAAGAGCTTCTCATTAAAGGTTATATCTTACCCCCTGGTTTCAGCTGCCTCCCTAAGTGCAATAAACTCGACTGGAGATGGCAAAAATATGAAAAAAATATAAAAGAAAAAGAAAGAATAATAGAATAATTATGATACGAAATTAATCAAGAAACTGAAATATATTGATAATGGGAGAGGAGAGGTATAGAAACAGTAAGTGAATCGTTAAACGTAAAAGGTGAAGACAGTAAAGAAGAAACAAGGTGATGAGGACGAAGAGCCATGGTGTAAGTTCAAGAAAGGGATAATAAGAGACTAGAGATAAAGAAAATTGGACGAATATATGAAAAAAAAAATGAAGATGGGAAGATGAGAATGATGGTGAAGAGGAATAAGCGAAAGGTAATTAAAGGAGGGAAGAAACAAATGTAAAAAGAAGGGTGAAGATGAAAAGCAAGCTGAATTGTGATGAAGGGAGAGGATTATTATTTAATTGACAGATGGGCGATATAATTTAATCAAACGAGAAAACTGGTATAATGAAATCAGGCAGAAATTTAAAAAAAATTATACAGAATATAAAGATGGAAACGACAGAGGGAGGATTAATAAATAGCTGAGAGAGAGAGAGAGAGAGAGAGAGAGAGAGAGAGAGAGAGAGAGAGAGAGAGAGAGAGAGAAGGGGGGGGATAAGAAAAATGAATAGGGAGATCATAGGGGAGGCGAGTGGAAAATCATAAATTTTGCGTGAGAAAAAGGAATGCGAAGGACGAGAAGGAGGAGAATATATTATGTGAGAGATGATGGAGGAATATGAGAGATGGAGGGAATAAATTTTGCCGGGTAAGGAAAAGACGAAAACGGAGAGAGAGAGAGAGAGAAAGGAGAGAACAGAGAATGAAAGGAGAGAAAATATTAAGAGGGAAAAGGTGATTAATGTTGGGACGAAGAAAGGGAATGGAGAGACACTGGGATAATGAAGAGGAGTAGCGGCCGTATTTTAAAAACATAGGAGTGTTGAGTGAATATGTAGGAAAGTACATAATTTTTGGCTATCGTGAAACTCTTTTCCTTGTTAGATTTTGGTTATCGTACACACCACACTAAAGAATCTAGCCAACAATGATGCAGGAATGCAGGAAGTGACATAGATAAGAGTAGAAAAGGAAAATGGATAATGGACATAACACACGTAAAAATATAAAAGTAAACGATAAAAGAGAAGCAAGTATGTATTTCTTTCCATCTGTCTATTATAGTCACACACCTTAATCTCGTAAGGGATGGTCACAAACTGCTTCCATGTCACCTTGTCCCCTGCCATTTCTCTGCCCTCCCCACAGCTCACCCTCCCCCACTGTCTCATATACCTCTCCACTCCATCCCTCCATCTCATCCCCGGTCTTCCCCCCCCCTTCCACTTCATTCACATACACTCTCCTCGTTAGTCTCTCTCTTCCCGTCCTCTTCGCATGGCCAAACCACCTCACGATTTTTCTCCTAACGCTTTCTATCACAACCAAAACCACACCACAAGGCCCCTTCACTTCCTCATTTGTCAGTTTGTCTCTCAATGTAACTCCAAATGCTCCTCTCAAATAACTCATTTCCACTACTCTCACTCCTTACTTGTTTCCCTCTAACGAAGGCTAAGCTTCGCTTCCGTACGTTAGAGTTGGTATCTCTAGTAAAGCGCGCTTTGCGAGGGAGTGAAGACCCAGCGAGCGTTTGTGCATGCACATTTCATAATTTCATCTTGGTGCAAACTTTCAACATTTCTGGTAAGGTAGTTGAAGAATAACGGAAGAATAATTGAGATAGGAATATTTACTTTTTCACGTTTTCTCTCCCTTACGTTCTCTCTCTCTCTCTCTCTCTCTCTCTCTCTCTCTCTCTGGATGTGCATATAGCGAGGCTCCGTAGCATTTATCACACGAGCAACGTTCAATTCTCTGCTCCCGGCTTGCCGTGTCAACGAACTGCTTCGGTAATTGCTTGTCTATTGATTGAATGATAAAACCCCAGAATGGGACAATTACCCTTGCTGATCTCACCCCCTAAACATTAAAAAAAAAATGTTTATGTTAAGTTATGAGCGTAACATCGGAAAAAAAAAAATATCCGAGAAAGCATAGCGTTACAACAGGAAATCTTTAAAAATCGATTTCACGGTGGAGCATGTCAATTGAAGCCCCGGTACATTCCCTTGGGAAACTGGGATTCCAAGAGGTTTCTGTGGTCTCATGAGTATTTATATTGTTAAAAACAAAATTTATTGAATGTATCTATTACCTGCTGAAAGAATCTGTTCTCTATCTCACATAGTAAAAAAGTTATTAGCCTCCGAAAACCATCGCGGTCGGGCCAGGCCGGGTCATGTCGGGCCGCTAATTTCTCAGCTGAACGTAAACATCGATTCGCTCGCTGCGCTTGATCACTCGTAACAATACTATCATGCAGTGACTTTCTTGCTACCATGCTCACTCCTCTATTTTTATCATTGCTTTCAAAGAGCCAGCAACCTTTTCTCCCTTTTGAACCCTTTCAAGCACTTCAACCCCTAAATATCCATCCTAACTCAACACACTACCCAAGCACTTAAATGCACTCACATTTTCCATTTCCTCACAATGCAGCCTCTCAGTGCATTTAGTGACCTCATTTGTCTCGAAGGCCACAGCTTTACTCTTCCCTACATTCATCTTTAGATTCCGTTTCTAAAAACATTCACCTAGCCTTGCAGTTTCCATTTGTCTTCACTTACCAGTACAGTATCATCTGGAAATAACAGAACAGGAAGTTTCCAAATGCTGCCTTCTCTCATTAGGGTCGCCCTAACATCAATTGACCTACTTGTATTGTTTTTATACCTCCCTCCATACAGACAGAACAACCATGGAGACATGATACATCCCTGTTACAGTCCAATATTCAGACAAAAATTCACTCAGCTCACCATCCGCACGCACTGCAGTTCCAGCGCCCTCATACATGCTCGTCATGGCAATCAACAGCTCCCATTTACTCCAAAAAGTCAGGACAAGGTAAATTTGTGTATGCAGACATGAGAGAAAAATGCAGAAGCAAATATGAGGCATGCAGAAAAAAAGAAGCAAGTGGCAAACACGAATATGCCGAAAACATGAGAAAAGAAACGAGAAGCAAATGAGAAACATTGTATACTTAAAAAGAAACAAGTGGTAAACATTAATATGCAGAAATAAGTGAAGAATGGAGATGCAAAGAAGAGGCAACTTATACACGAAAATATGAAGGTGGTAAACATAAATATGCATACTTAAGAAAAGAAAGTAGATGAAACTGAGATGAATGATACAAGCGGAAATATGGAGGAGGAAAACACGAACATACAAAACCATGAGACGAAAGGAGAGACAAACAAGAGAAGTGTTACATTCGAAATGAAGAATATGGTAAACATGTATATGCATAAATAGAAGAAAAAATCAAAGAAAAATCCCCATGACAACAAGTTATGAGCCAGTGTATTACCTCTTCAGTCCTTTGGTCAGGGGGTTTTTCACACTGACCTTCACGCACATTACAGTCTCACCACAAAAATCATCTGGTTATTGTTGATCATTTTATCTTGTGCTGTTGACATAAGTACCTAATTGTTGTCCGACATCATCCCTTGTACAATGACGACTTTTTTTTTTCTTTTTCTTTTCAATTGGGTCTTCATCAAACTTTTTTTTTTTTACATGAGAATGATATATAAAATGGAAGGGAGTAATGACAACTACACAACCCCTACATCGGAGACTCTCTTAAGGTTGATAAAATTTTCAGAATGTTTTCTTTTTACAGGTATATCCTTATCTTCGAATGTTAAAAACCACCGTCTCTCTTGTGATGTTGTAGGGTTGTCACACTGAGATATGATGTTATAGTATTTATGGAGTGATATTATGACGAGTCAGCGGGACAGTATGGAAGAGTAGTGAACATACGAGTTTATGTAGGTTCATCCAGTTGTCCTATCTCGTAAGGTACAAAATTTTGGTTCACTAAAGCAGCTCAGTGAGTCATAACTGTATGACCATTTCTTAAGCGGTTTTATCATAATTTTCTGGTTTACTATCCAGATCTACTTCAGGCGAATAATGAATATGTTACAGAAGTTTACCGTACAAGTAAGTCGCAGTTCATGCTAAATGCCTCTCCAGCTTGATCACTGAGAGAATAACACTGTCGTATAAGTGTATAACTTGCATTTTATATGTGACAAAAGTGCCCTAAAAAGAAAATGGTTATTTTGAAGGTGGCACGAAAAATATATTTACATGCACCTAACCATACAGTCATAAACACAATACCACATGGTCATAAACACCACCACACCACATGGTTATAAGCACCAATAGTATGGTTATAACCAGCATTATACCACATGGTCATAAACACCACCACGACACATGGTTATAAGCACCAATAAATTGTATGGTTATAACCAGTATTATACCACATGGTCATAAACACCATTGCACCACTTGGTCATAAACACCACCATGGCCATTTTACTTACCGCATCAAATGTTCTCTCAAACTTTCAGACCACATAGTCAACAATGCCACAACACCACTTTTTTTTTTTTTTTTTGCCAATCGACCATTGGGGTCGGAGCCCCTGGTCATTAAGGCAAAAATATATATTTATATATATATATATATATATATATATATACATATATATTATAATATATATATATATATGCATACATATATATATTTTTTTTTATGTGTCCGACTCTGATCATAGGCTTCACAGCCTGCTATCAAGGCCCAGCAGTCCTCCTACATACCATACACCTCTACATGTCACCACTTCGGCGCTAACACCCACCGTCCATATTGAATACATGCTAGGGCTGTCTCATACAGGACTGGTGTATTGGTATTAGCGGGGGTATTTTTACGACATGTCGGCGGGTCTCCTGGTAGATCAGTAAAGCCTAATTTAATGAAATTCACATCCTTAAACTGTTCCATGCCTCAGCCGGGATTCGACCCTGGGTCCGTTAGGACTGCAGGCCACCTCTATATACGAACATATATATATACATACATACATACATACATACACACATCCATGCATATGAACATACACACTTTCATGCACACGTGTATATATATATATATATATATATATATATATATATATATATATATATATATATATATATATATATATATATATATATATATATATAATTTTATTATTTTTTGTATTTTTTAATTATTTTTTTATTTTTTTTATATTTTTAACCTTATATTACTTATAAACAAAAATGCCTAATATAAAGACCCTAAAACTAATCATCTGACAGCCAAATCGCTAACCTATACTAAATTTTAAGAGACAAATAACTAGACCTACACTAATGGTCAAAAAGCCTCGACCAAAAGAACACCATCGACTGCAGATATGTAATGCCTTTCTACATTACATACCTGCACTCATCACCTGGTGACTGTCAGTCGAGGCACAACCTAATATAGGGGACATCAATATATGAAAGGGAACCAGACGAGTCAGGAACATTTCCATATACGTCAGCTGTCGGCCCTAATTAGAATAACTTAAGCAAGATGGTATAATGTATTTACATAATATGTACAAAAATGAAGAACCTCGCCCAACAGACCACCATCGACTGCAAGTGCCCAATACCTTTCTATATTGCACACTTGCACTCATCAGCTGGTGACTGTCAGTCGAGGAACGGGGTTTAATGTAGGGGACATCAATATTAGAAATAGGTCAGTGGGAGGAGGAACTATTTCAAATATGTCAACTGTCAACCCTAATTAATAGTACAGTATCTACGTATTTACAGTTGATAAAAGAACATAACCACACAGTAAAAAAGTCACATCACTGATCAGTCCGGTCTCTCTCAGGAAAGCCATCAATTTATCAGTCATAACAATGTCCCCATCACCCAGGATGGTGGAAAGGGTGAAGGGGACGTCTACTGCGCCGCAGTAATTTATAAGTGAAGCACGTTCACGAATAAATCGCCGGCAGAGCAGGATGATATGATTGATAGATAACACCGCATTACAAATGTCACAGTGCTGTGGGAATCGTCTTTTCATATATGGTTTCATGTGCGTTACAATTGTGGCATTGAGCCGTAATCGCGCCAACACGTTTTCTTCTAGGCGACTGGGACGGTTGGCAGTGGCCCAGACGCCCAAGTACGGCTTACATTTTGGAATATTAAGTCTAGTCCACTGACCTTGCCAGAGATGATTTATTGATTTCTTCCCGAGAGAGAGACTCGACTGTAGATCACGAGGAACGTCTCAAGTCTCCTCGAGCTCTACAGCCGACTTTGCAAGTAAGTCAGCCTGCTCATTGCCGTAGATACGACAATGACCAGGCACCCAGATCAGCGTGAATGACTTGTTGCATGAATGAAGCTTATTAACAATGGGGCCCTGGATCTCGTGCGAGTCCGTAGTGCAAGATGCAACTGCCTGAAGAGCTGATTTCGAGTCTGAAATTATGACAAATGAGTCATGCCTAGAATTGAGAGCATAGTCTATGGTTTTGTCAATAGCAAAAAAGTACAACCAAACTGCATACTTATCAGTACTACCATTTGCATTTTGTGTTGAGTGCAAGCACGTTCATAAATTTTATACTACAACCATTATACAACACATAATAAGGACATACTTGTCCATAATTCCCTTTCATGTGGCAAGCTTCTATCTCGTTACGAAAAACGAACCAAACAACAAACATTTTCCAAATACTCAAGCATCATTGTTTGTTTCTTTTAATTAAACATTTTAGTTGAATAAAGAAGTGTAGGCGTGAGAAAAAAATAAATGTCATGCGCCGACGTAGCTGGCGACTGTCACATGAAGCTGTTGCAGTTTGAAAATTACTGTAAAAAAGGTGGGAGGAGGAGGGGGAGATGGGCGTGTAATGACCGGGAAGAGGAAACCAGTCGATAACAGTGCAAGTTTCTGATTCTTAAACTCTAATGAACTGGTGTTTAATCTACCCTTTGGTATCATAATCTTTGGGATCTTGCTCTTGCTTTCAAAACGGCTACAACAAAGTAGAAAGGGAGCAGAGAGGCGGTCAGGTGAGAGGAAGAGGAAAGAAACTTACGAATATTCCACACTAGTACAAAAACAAAACATGTTTCAAAGCTTGAAGTATTGACAAAATAAGGACTCTATAAACCAAAGGTTCACCCTGACAAACACAGGCTTAATCAGGCCAGTCATCGAATTTCCTTTGGGTCCTTGAGTCCCTCTTGTACACTGCTCACGCCCCCTTTGGGGGACCCTCCCCCGGCCAAGATGAGCACCAGTGCTCAAGGGATAAGGAAGAAATGTTGCAGGTCAATGAGAGCAGTGATACGGAACAGGGACATGTGCATGAAAGTTAATTAATCACTGTATGGCAGGTGTTATATTCCTACTCGAACGTGTGAAACTGAACTTTGCAAGTCAAGTGTGAGATGAATGAAAATGAGTTATCTGTTAGGAGCATGTGGAGTTATATGAAGAGACAGACAGATGAGGAAGCGAAGGAAAATTATAGGGCTAACGCGAATGTGGTGAAACTGAAAGAAGTATCTTGATATGGTTTGGCCATGTGTAGAGGATGAAGAATGGGCGACTGACTGACAGAGGGTATGTGAGCTTAGTGGAAAGAGCGAGAGGAGACTGAGGGTGAGATAGAAGGATGAGATGGAGAGGTATATGAGTGAAGGATGTATGAGTCAGAGAGACGGCAACCTGATGGCAGGAGACAGGTAATGATATGGAGGCGGTTCATTTGTGATCATCCCTTCCAGGATTACGGCGTCTGGGTATAAAGAGAAAATTATATATCTCTTAGGGGTTAGAGCACCTGGGTCAGTCTGTACCAGTGACCTTCAGAAACCTCCACCCGATAACCTGCTGTCTGAGTCACCTACATCCAAGCTGTAATGACTGAACATTTTGTTTATCCAAGAGGGTCTAGGCTTGGTTAGGCTAGTCAGCTCTGCTTATGTTACATTATAGTAGGATTCGCCTAAGTTTGCGGCTGTGGTGTGGCCCGCACCTGTGTACAGTGTTGCCACGTTTTCTATACCGTTATCTGTCTGTCTGTCTGTCTGTCTGTCTGTCTCTCTCTCTCTCTCTCTCTCTCTCTCTCTCTCTCTCCTGGCGGGAGATGTGAGCCACCCTGAGTACTTTTGATTCTTTTATAAGTTATTTATAATTGTGCTTTCATTTGTTAATTTGGTTTTGTTATATTTAGTGATATTTATCATTTTTTGTATACGGCAACAGATGACCCGTTATTGCAGTACCATGATTGATTTTCATTCATTCATTCTCTTTCCCCTTCCTCCATCTCTCTCTCAGGTGGCTCAACCGGTAGAGAGGTGGCGTGCGGTCCTAACGGACCCAGGTTCAAATCCCGGCTGGGGCAGGGAACAGTTTAAGGATTTGAATTTCATTAAATCAGGCTTTTCTGATCTACCAGAAGACCCGCCGACATGTCGTAAAAATACCCCCGCTAATACCAATACACCAGTCCTGTATGAGACAGCCCTAGCATGTATTCAATATGGACGGTGGGTGTTAGCGCCGAAGTGGTGACATGTAGAGGTGTATGGTATGTAGGAGGACTGCTGGACCTTGATAGCAGGCTGTGAAGCCTATGCCCAGAGTCGGACACATAAAAAAAAAAAAAAACCACCACCACGCGTCTCCTTGCCCCTCTCCTGCCTGTCTCTCTCTCTCTCTCTCTCTCTCTCTTTTAACCCGCCCCGTCCCGACGACGTATGGGTACGTTGCAACGATTTGCATTTGCCAGTCCCGGCGACGTACCAGTACGTCGTGCAATTGCAAAGTCGCTAATTTGCACTATTTTCAATTTTCGCACGTGATTTTTCGTATGTATACACGGGACACCTTCCTCTATTCCTGTACAAGATACCAAGCAGGGACAATGCCTTACACTGCATAACCTCCCCCCTCCCCCCCTCACGACATTGTCTTGGCAAAGGACCTGTTACCAGTGACCTGGCTAATAAAGTTATTCAGGGCCAGAGTGATTCCCCAATCGATGACAATGTGGAGGACAATGTTTACATATCATTAGAAGAAGAAACAGCCAGAAATAATGATCAGGTAGTGTGGCAAAAATAGGTCAGGTATGGTGATTAGTTAGTGAGTGAAACAATGCTTATAATGCCTTTATTACTGCTTGAAAACCAATGTACTGTCATACTACATATACATTCGTACCAAGTAAATAAATAAATATCGTTTATGAGTGGATAAAATAGTTACCCTCCCATAGAACTCGTTTTCTTTGGTGCCAGCATGTTAGAAAACCCACTCAGGTAAGGAGGAACTCCTACCTGGATTGGGCACTTTAAACCTCAGGTGAGCGATTTCTCTATGAATTTTCGATGTTTCTCACCAAAAGCGAAGGTTTTAGCCAAAAAAAAAAAAATCAAAAATACCTCGGGACTGGGGGATGTCGGAGGTGCGGAAAACCTCGGGACGTGACGGGTTAATGCAAGAGACATTTTGGATATTTTCTTTTACATAATATTGTATATATTGTAAATTTGACATCATTTCCACACCACCCCTGAGATCAAGGCCACCGACTGGGTGTGGAAATGTTGCCGCTCGCGAGTGAATAATGTTTTTTTTTTTTACTTTAGTACTGGCATATGCCTACTATTTTGTCCTACATAATAGCTTATGATTATAAATGTGATTATTCCTCGCCCTTAAAATTACTGTAAAAGCCAGTAAATGTGAGCATTTTTCCCTAGCAACACCTGTACAAGCTGTGCTTGGGTCTATGGAGGTACGTACTTTACCTTAGGCCAGACTGGGTGTGTCAGTATTGCCACTCACAAGAATTATATGAATTATTTCTTTTACTTTGGATATTGGCATATTTCTTCTTTTTTCAGGCTCATTCTCTTATATCCATAACTGTAATATTATTACCCACCCTAAAACTACGCTAAAAAACATTAAAAGTGACTACAATTTCTTTTCGCAACAATGTACAATATGTATGCCATGTTTCTGTGTTACTGTATAAATATTTTATGCATAATAAGATTACTGTTGATTCATCCATCAAAATACACAAGTGTAAGTTTTATTCATCTGAATTTATCGTATTTGTGTTGCCTTGTACATAAATAGCTTCCGTTTCACATCGCAAGTTGGGGAAACGTGGCACCATTGTACACAGGTGTGGTCCACACCACAGTCGCAAACTTAGGCGAGTCCTACTCTAGCTCCTTTTTGTCTGAGTAGTTTAGTTTGTTAGGATTAGGCTGGGTTAGTTCAGATTACGCCGGATAATTAAGGGATTACGGTAGAGACAATAAGAACAATAATCTAGAAAAAAAAGAAGAAAACCTAGTTTTTGGTGCTGAAATAGTTTACTGTTTTAATTCAGTGCCGAAAAGGGACACACTCACTTGGTTGGACTCCTCCGTCAAGTTGTGCAAATATCCCATAACTCCCTCCCTGCCTCTCGAAAGGATGATGGTGGACGGCAGGAGAAGGGCAACCCAATCCTGTATTCCAGTGAGAACATGTCCCTGTGAACCTGAGGCCACAACAAAAGCGACAACAGCTCGTGCACCTGGAAAATATACGTTCCGTACAACTGCTGGGGGGAAGGGGGGTTCAGGGGATTAAAGATAAGGAGTACAAAGGAGTACAAAGGAAACCAAACGGCAACAGACCTTATGGTCCTTTCGAGGCTGTTTGTTACAGAGTAGACTATGACTACAAGATCTAACTCTACATACTGAAGGATAAGGATAGTAAAGCAAGAAGTCTCCCTCCGCCTCCAAACCCTCCAGTTAAAACTGGCAAGAAAAAGCGAGAAAAACCACCATGCAGCATGGAAAAACTGACATGGAAATATCATAGAAAAGACTGAAAAGGAAAAGCTACATTGTATAATACATTATCAATAAGCTTCCGGTATAAATAACCTGAAAGAGAAAGTAGTAAAGTACAATGAATAATCGAATAAATAAACAACTAATGCATGTCGCTATGTAGGGGTACGTTAAGTTTACGGGCGTCTGCGGACACAGTGTGGAAATTGCACAGTGCACGGTGTGGATATTCAGAGGTGGTGCGGCAGCCTTGTCTGGCGCTATTAAGGTAGGCAGCAGTCAATCAGGCCCCGGTTCCATTCATTCCACTGAGACTAGGAACTTTCCTATGCAGGACAAGCAAACAAGTCACCTCCTGAAGCAGTGACCCCTGATACATTAAAAAAAATCCCGATGATGGCCACGTAACTAACAGGGACCCTCAGTGATCCACAGCCCATTACAGGTCGAAAGTATGAGTAGTGACCGTTATCTCAGGGCTATCTGTGCATATCCTAGTTTGTGCATATAATATATTTGCATTTAATAAATTGATCCAGGCTCTAAAAAACTAAAATAAAATAAAATAGAAAATTATACATACGCAAGTGTTTTATTCTGGAGTAAACGTATTAAGCTGGGGGTTGGATGCCAAATACTTATCCAGGCGACCTTTAAAGGTTTGTACTGTATTACAATTTATTACGTTGGAGGGCAATTTATTCCATATATTTACAACTCTGTTGAAGAAGAAATGCTTAGCTTCATGCGACTGGAATCGTTTGCAAATTATTTTATGCCCATTGCCTCTAGTGTAGTTCGAGCGATCAACTGCGAAGTATTTATCGACAGCCATGTTATCATGTCCTTTGAATATCTTGAATACTTGAATTAAATCTCCTCGTATCCTCCGTTTTGTTAGGGTAAAGAGATTCAGGGCTTTTAAACGTTCCTCGTATGGTTTATTTCTCAATCTACGGTAGGTATCATCTTTGTCATCCTTCGCTGCACTCTTTCAAGCTTTTCCATATCCTTTTTATAATACGGTGACCAAAACTGAACGCAATACTCCAAGTGAAGGCGTACTAAGGAATTATACAACGTGAGGACGATATTTTCGGATTTATTTTCAAATGCTCTGCCTATGAATCCAATCAATTTATTGGCTTTTTTCACAGTTTCTGTACATTGTTTGCTTGGTTTCAAATCATTTGTTATTATAACTCCTAAGTCTTTTTCATGGTTTACCCTGTTTACCCTATCAAGTTGGACATTATTCATGCTATAACTAACTCTTACGTTTTTACTGCCAATGTTTAACACTTTGCATTTATTAATATTGAAATCCTTTTGCCAGACTTGGGCCCAATTAATCAGTTGATCAAGATCTCTCTGAATTCTGTCTTTGCAGTTCTGTATCTCCTCTGTTACCTATTTTAGTATCATCAGCAAATTTTGAAATCTTACAACACAATCCATCGTCAATATCATTCACATATATTGAGAAAAGAATAGGACCTAACAAAGAATAGGAGGGGGGAGGAGGAGGAGGAAGGGATTTTACAGACAAGAAGAGGGATGAGTGACGAGCTATTAGAGAGGGGATAGGAAAGGGGAGGGGCTATTAGAGAAGGGAAGGGGAAGGGAAGAGGCTATTAGAGAGCGAAAGGGGAAGGGGAGGGGCTATTAGAGAGGGGAAGGGGAAGGGGAGGGGCTATTAGAAAGGGGAAGCGAAAGAGAGAGGGGCTATTAGAGAGGGGAAGGGGAAGGGGAGGGGCTATTAGAGAGGGGATGGGGAAGGGGAGGGGCTATTAGAGAGGGGAAGGGGAAGGGGAGGGGCTATTAGAGAGGGGAAGCGGAAGAGAGACGGGCTATTAGAGAGGGGAAGGGGAAGGGGAAGGGGATTTTAGAGAGGAGAAGAGGATAGGGAGCGGATTTCAAAGGTCAGAAGCTGATGGGTGAGGGGATTTTACTGAGGAGGAGGGTCTTGGGAAAAGTAATTTACAGAGATGGGAGAGAGGAAGGGAATTTTACACAAGAAGGTGGTAGAGGGATTACAGAGAGAAGTAGAAGGGTTAGGAGGGGATTTTAGAGGGTAGAAGGAAGTGAGGAGGGAATATTAAAAGGGGAGAAAGGGGGTGGGGGAGGGGATTTAGCTCCCTCTGAAACCCTGAAGACTGTAAGCAAGGGATTATTACGCTGACGTGGGAATATCTGTGTGGATATTGGGATTAATGGTGGGATGGGGAAATACCTGATCAAATAAACACACAGGGGACGTGAGGGGAGAGAGAGAGAGAGAGAGAGAGAGAGAGAGAGAGAGAGAGATGAATAGAAAGTTAAATAATAGATAGGTGAGTAGGTAGATAATGGGTAGATCGATGGATAGATAGATGGACAGATAGACTCATGGGCAGACGAGTAGAGAGAAAGATAGGGACATAACTAGTGCGACTGATCAACTGATAAGTAGACAGAGATTTTGGCATATAGGAAAATGTGTATAAAGACGGGCCAAAGAAAGGCGAGTAATCCAGTCCAAGTGATATAGTGATTTACTCGTTACTGAAAGAGTAATAGTTACTTGCGTGTGTGTGTGTGTGTGTGTGTGTGTGTGTGTGTCGATGGATTTTAAAAAAATAAGTTTCAGTTAACAGTTTTTCCATGAGAGGTTTTCCGAAAATAGAACAGAATTAAACTCCAGCTGATAGGCGACATGAAGTGCGTCAGGGTGAATGCTTATGTCTGTGGGCGTAGGAGAGGCTTCCGGGGGTTTGATGGGTAAGTGAATGAGTGCTCTATTTGATTTAGACTCATATCTATTCACATTCTCGTATCAGTTTTCTCTTGCTCTCTGGACCCTACCTCAACCCATCCTTAAGAGGCAAAAGTGGCCTGGATGATGATGATGATGATGGTGATGACAATATAATAAAGTTGTCTGGCGCGGTATGAAGGAAAAACAATGAAAATGTGTCATAATGCGAAGAGTAGGAGATGGCATTTCGAAGACTGGAGACGGCACCCGCTTAGTGGTTCTCATTTTATTTACTTATTTGTTTTGGTGTGTATTTAGTTACTTCTTTTACTTATTTTTCTGGATCTTAGCGAACTCCGATTTCAGTGAGTGCAGGGTTAGCATGATGATGATTTAATGGTTATCACTAATATTATGACTCTCTCTCTCTCTCTCTCTCCTAGTTCTCCCTAAATCCTATGCCGTTTTCCTTGTGGCTTAACCTTGTAACAGTTCCTCTTCTCCTGCCCACACCTTAGCTCTCTGTCTTTCCATTAACATTCCTAGAACACCCACGTCCTACTGCTCTCTCTCTCTTCCCATAATACTGTCCCTTCATAAAAATGTCCCCACTTCCTAGTACTTTCCTCTTTCCTAGTACTCTCACCCTCCCTGGTACTCTCTTCCTTTCTAGTACTCTATCCCTTCCTAGTGGGCTACTCTATCCTTTTTTTGTGCAGTTTTCCTTCCTAGTACTCTCTTCCTACTATTCTCTTCCTACTACTCTCTGCCTTCCTAGTACTATCTCTTCCTAGTACTCTTTCTTCCTATACTCCCTCTTCCTAATACTCTTTCTTAGTCTAGTACTCTTCCCCTTCGTAGTACTCTCTCCCTTCTTAGTTTTCTCTTCCTAGTGCTCTCTCTCTCTTCCTAGTACTCTCTTCCTTCCTATTACTCTATCCTTTCCTAGTACACTCTCCCTTCCTAGTACTCTCTCCTTTCTTAGTGTACACTGTCCCGTCCTAGCACTCTCCCCCTTACTAGTGCTTTCTCCCTTCCTCGTAAATCATTACTAACACCACCAGAGGCTGATAATTCCCTGTGGCTCCCGGCTTTCCCAGTAATCCAAAGTGAGGAAATTATCAGCTTGAGAGAGAGAGAGAGAGAGAGAGAGCTAAGGGGGACATACTTTGGCCAAATAACCTCAGCATTATCCAAACAATATTGCGCCATAAACCAACACTGCAATAACGTGCCCCAGGAAGTTCGCGCAAGCAGTACATGAAATTACCCTTTTCATTCTCTCTCACTCTCTCTCTCTCTCTCTCTCTCTCTCATTTTTTTTTACTTATTTCTCTCAGTGTTACATTCATTCTTCCTCATGCATTGTCTAGTACTGACAGTTTATTTGTTCTTTTTTTTAATTTTTTCTCAGTCTAGCCATCTTCATGTCTCTCTCTCTCTCTCTCTCTGGTTCAAAATACACAGAGAAGCACTTCACATTGTTTGGATTATAAAAAATGCCTTTCACAGCTTTGGTAGGACTTAAGTTTTCCGTTCTGTCCAATGACTATTTTTTCTTCTTTATTCCTGCTGCTTAGAGACGATATTATGAGGCTTGGCAAGGCTTCTAGATAGAAAGGGGTTGAAAAAAAAAATGTCTCTTACCTCCAGAGAGGAAAACAAAATTGTGCTGATGTACATAAATATCGTGTATGGCAGGAATAATAAAATACAAAAAATACATTATCTACTAAGAGATTTTATCAGGTTTTCCTTAAACTATTTTCCTCAGCATATAAACCTTACACATTTAAACCCTAGAGACCTTTTTTCTTTTTTCTTTTTTTTACGTGTGCAGTTAGCTTTATATTCTCGTTGAGGGTCGCAATTTACGTGGCATTGGTGGTAACATAACACCTCTTCCTTAGCGAATTATTCTCCCCGGTGCAACCCAATATCCTCTTGTATATCGTTATTGCAAATTATGCTGATAATACGATACAGCTTTCAAGTGAAAAATAATTTGTAAAATAAAAAATAAACCGCTATTCATCGCTCCTTAAAAGCCTCTTTTGGCACCCAGAATACCACTCTTGCTCCCGACGATTTCTCTCAGCATTAGGAAATGCTATTCAGGCAAAGCGTGAAATATTATCGGCCATTCATCTGCCCTTTCTTACGAGGGTGGAAGCGTGCCAGTATGGTGAGGATGGCAAGCAGCTATCTTTAACGTAGGCCATTTCAGCACAACCTAACTTTCCCTTACTAGGATGATTGCTGTTACTTATTTACCGGTAGATCTGGTGCTGGAGAGGGACACCTTCATGTGGTGGCATTTATATACCTGGTAGAAGGAGATGTCCGGTTATACAAACGTCCCTCAGTCCTCGCCCTTGCAGTCAGCCGAATTCACATATACAAGAGCCTGAGGTTGAAATTACTACTACTTCTGATACAGTAATTCTAGGACAGCCATAAATAGCTTTACCTAACACTTAACCTATCATTACCCTATGATCATCTTCATCCGGGCTTTTTTCCCACTTGAAGGTGAGGTGAGGGAGCCAAAAGTAAAATGGCCCTAATCTAACCAGACTTTAACCTGAACTGTATCAATCTATCCCTAAGAGACAACCAAACCAAACCTAGATATTCCTCGAATGAAAAAAATCGGGGTAATCCACTACGTATATACAATTGCGGGAGGTGCGGGCTGTTGCAGTCAACTGGGCAGGACTTCAGTTTTGCCGCCTAGGACGCATGTTTCGTCTCTTACTGCCGTCCCTGCAGGCGGATGGGAACACAAGCTTTATAGCTCAGTTCTCCTTCACTATACACTTTTTACTTTAACCTGGCCTAAAATGGCCAATGCTCCTTCTGGAATCCTAAGCTGTAGCAACAGGTTAATATTAGAACGTGGTTATTGTCAAGAAGTGCTATGGAAAGGATGAAAAGCCTTGTTATAGTTGTTGTTTTTACAAAAATAATAATAATAATAACAATTATTATTATTATTATTATTATTGATATTGTTATCATTATTAGGTTGCTGGTTCTTTCAAAGCAGTGATAAAGAATAGGGAAGTGAGCATGGAAGTTAAAAAGTCGCTGCATGACAGCATTGTGATACCAGCTTTAACATATGGAAGTGAAGCTTGGACCTTGTTGGATGGACACAAATCAAGAGTGGGAGCAGTGGAAATGAGTTATTTGAAAGGAGAGTGCAGAGTTACATGGAAAGACAGACAGACAAATGGGGAAGCGAAGGAGCGTTATGGTGTGGATGTGGATGTACAAGAAAATGTTAGGAGAAATACACTGAAGTGGTTGGGCTATGTGAAGATGATGGAGAGCAAGAGACTAATGAGGAGAGTGAATGTGAGTGACGTGGAGGGATGGAGAGAGGGAGAGAGGGGCTGAGGATGGGATGGAGAATGGGGTGGGGAGGTATATGGGAGAGGGGGAATGTGAGCTGGGAGAGGGCTGTGAAATGGTGGGGGACATGGCGACATGGAGGCGATTTGTTTGTGGCGATCCCTTAAGTGACTAGGGTTGTCTGGAAATAAATAATACTAAGAATAATAATAATAATAATAATTAATAATGATAATAATAATAATAATAGTAATAATAATAATAATAATAATAATATTATTATTATTATTATTATTATTATTATTTTTATTATTATTATTATTATTATTATTATTATCATGATCATGATCATCATGTTACATCTTTTATTTATTTCTGTCCTTGAGTAAGGTAAAATAAACTGAACAGGGAAAAAAATCTGGGTCAAGTTAAAGTGAAAAGAGTACACAAGGAGTCTCCCAAATTTACTAAAATCGTTTGGCAGTAGTAGGGAAAAAATAATGAAAAATTATCGTGCAGATGGGGATGAAGTCGATATTTTCCATCTCTTACACAAAACCTTTTTCTGAAGTTATTAAAATTATTTAGTAACAACAGAAGCATATGTAGCAGTTTGCAACCCCTGGCGTATCTGAACGTGAATCCGGTGGACTGCATGCTGAAACTGTTCACCTCCTACATTCCAGCATTTTCCATTCAGGGACAGCGATGAGGAGCGTGTGTATAACTGGGAAGTCTAGCAGCTTGGTTATATTGGGGCCACCACGTGAAAACGTTCCTCTCCAACACCCAAAGGACGGTGTTGTATAAAAAGAGTTCAATTAATTCAGCTCATAAAGCAAATATAAAGGGCGAAAACATATAAAAAAAAAAGTTCATTTAATTCAGCTCATCAAGCAAATATAAAGGGCGGAATCATATAAAAGGAGAGTTCTCTGAATTCCTCCATATAGCAAATATAAAGGGTGGGATCATATATAAATGAGTTCACTTAATTCAGTTCATAAAACAAACATAAAGGGCGGGATCGTATGATAAGAGAGTTCACATAATTCAGCCCGTACGCCAAATATAAAGGCGCGATCATATAAAATGGGCTAGTTTAATTCCTAGTCATAGCTTGGTGTCCAAAGATGCGACCTTACTTGACCACCAGCAGGCGTCCAATGTTGTACCAACGTAGGCATTAATCAGTCCAACTTTACTGCACTAATTACTCCAACTTTGATGTACCTTCCCAGTGTGTGAGTAGTTCACCAGATTTTGCGATGAATTTAGGCGCTGTGTAACTCTGCCACAGTAGTGATATATACCAAGTTCATAATCATGTAATCGTGTGCCAACCACAGCAACTTCCATAATTTCTCATGTCCAGCCTTCCCTTCCGGGGCTTATTTGTGGTAAAGCAGTCTGATAATTCATCTAATAATTTTTTAAATTGTATTAATAACTTTCCCAAGACTGGAACACTTCTAAAGTGAATAAAATCACTAAAAAAATAATCGTACAGAAGGACTTTCCCACTGACTTTCCCACTGAATTGAATGATGATATTCAGAAGCAACAACCTGTAAGGTCGATAGTCTATTCAGTTTAAAAGTTATCGTAGGTTTAATACGAGGATTAGAACAAAGTCGAGGATTACCGATCTTTAGAAAGAAGTTTTGAACCATCCAGGCTGTCATATGCAGACAATCTAAGAGCAACTTGTTTAGTAATGGCTCATTACTTGGGTTTCCTCTCAACCCTTCATCACGAAGATGTATTTTGAAAATATTATTCTTGCTGCCTTCAGACAATTTTATTCAGATGAGGATATATTTTACAAACTCCGGATTTAAAACAGCCTGGATTATTCCCTTCGGCAGGTGGAGGCTCTAAAAGCTGAGAAATTGTCTGGAGGTAGTAAAGTAAAAGATACAGTACCGGACTGAAGAAGCCAAAAATTCTGCATGTATTACTTACCTAAATCTGACAACAAACACCTTCTATAGTCGAATGCTGGCCTTAGTGTGAAATTTGATTCCAGCTCTGGTCAATCTAGGATTACGAGAACCGATGATACAGTTCGGTGATATGAATATTGCTAAACCCCCAGACTGTCATCCGGGATTAAATAACTCTCAATCCTGGGTCCGACCCAGTCTCTAACACCCTTTAAAAATCGTTCTAAATTTGGATCTAAATGTCAGTAGAGTCGACAGTATTTTCGTTACACTATTCACAACGATGGTACATTTTTTAAATCTAATTGTTACTGATTCCTGACGATTTTATTCAACAGGGTTCAGACCCAGGCAACTAAAGGTTGACATTCCTTAGCCTTGACCTGTGACCTATCATCCACAAGTTCAGTAATGATGATATTCTCGTGAAAACCAAAGTTGTGGCTGAACTTGGACTTTAGTTTCATAAGTGTTTTCGAGCTTCAAGGACGTTACTGGTTGGGTTGGTTGTCCTCACTGTTTTATTGATCGTTCATGTGTTATGGATGAGTTTTGTTTACATTATGTGTACAGTATATGAAGGAATGCATTATCTATCTAGCAATCTATCTATCCGTATCTGTATCGATGTATGTATGTATGTATGTATTTAGCTTATGTATTTTTGTATGTATGAATGTATCTGTCTATATTATCTGAGCGCGCGCGCGCGCGCGTGCGTGCGTGCGTGTGTGTGTGTGTGTGTGTGTGTGTGTGTGTGTGTGTGTGTGTGTGTGTGTGTGTGTGTGTGTGTGTGTGTGTGTGTGTGTGTGTGTGTGTGTGTGTGTGTGTGTGTGTGTGTGTGTGCGCGCTCGCGTGTAAGCATATAAGTACAGTATGGTACGTTCATTCAATCAATAATTATCGTGCATAATAAATCCAATAACTGTTTTTACGGTATTGCTCATTGGCGATAGTTGTTGATGTCCCAGGAAGGTTGGTATATATACCTTAAGTACCAAAAGGCGCAACATTGTGTGGTAGGTATAATATGTAGCATCAGTTGCCATAATCTTAACATTATCCATTACATATTTTGCAAAGGAAAACAAAGACCAAGTTATATGGTTTGACATGATTTAAGCTGTTATATGGAATGTTCTCTGAAAAGTGATATGGTCTTCTTATCTATCTATGATCCGAGTCCTGTATGTTTGTTTGTTCCCGTAATACAACAAAAACGGCGCAAAGCAGCTCAATTCTTGTTTGAACAAGGTACCGTTAAAATGCTCTAAGTTGAAGAATAAAACAAAGTCCAGTCCAAATGGGCCACCGGTTCGTGAGTTATGACTAATGCCTGGCCTTTTGCTTCAAATCTGGAATATGCTTTTAGTTGAGGAGGTGGATTCGTCCTTGGTCCGACACTGAAATTACCAGCATGACAGAAGAGACAAGAGTGACGTGTTTGTTGTATTATTACTCTCTTGCCCCTCCATCCGCGCTCCTAATACTCCTAAGATTGTATGCTATAATGCTACATCATAATTAAGTCTAACAAAATACTCTCCTCCCCCCCCCCCATTCTCTCTCTCTCATTCTTTCTCAACGGGTGTCCCAGCAGGATAAATATAAGGGAAAATTCCTTGATCCGTCTCGCTCACGGCATGAGTAAGTCAAATTTCTTTTACCTTTCGACTGAAAATAGGAACTGAAGATATCGAGCGGCAGCTAGATAATATATAGATCTCGAACAGAAAGGTATATCTCCAACTATTAACCTCATTATTGAAGTACAGCTTGACCTTTCTTTTCGTTACTGATTTTTATGTGCAAGAAAGAAGGAACCAAAGGCCAGGAGCTCGCAAAATTGTTCACTTCAAGAAAAAACAAAAACAAAATAACAGAGAGCCAAATTCAAGATCTGTTCATTTCTTGATGCCTGAACATGCTGCATTTAAAAGACTGGAGCTCATAGGCAGAAGGAAATACAGAGGAATACAGTTCCAGAGTTCACCTGTTCCATACATAAAGGACTGGGAGTAACCGTTAACTTTTGCATTAGAGAGTTGGACAGAAAGGGATGAGAGTTTGATGCTAGACGGGTGCTACATGCCTGCTGTAGTGGCGGAGGGGTGCAAGCAGACAGTTCAGAGCAGCAGTGACCATTGAAGTGGCGATAGAAAGGAGATTAAGAAGCAACAGTACGGCAAAAAGACAAAGGTTGAAGGATGTCAGTAATAGGAGGAGAGGTAATGAAACTAAAAGCCTCGGACTCCCACATGTTGAGAAGAACTGTTTGTGAGAAGCCTCTCCACACATGAGAGTTGTATTGTACACAGCGGCGAATAAAATCCACGTAAAAAGTCAACAAATGTGCAAGGGTATAGAACGCACAGAGTTGGCTCAGCACTCCTAATCTCTTTGGAAGTAGATTTTACAAGAAAGGTAATAAGATCTTTGCAAGATAAATCCCGAGAGACTGAAACTCCAAGCTTGTCTGAGGAAGATGCAGAATAAGCTGAATATTGTTAGTAAATTTGGATACTTCTTCAGAAGATTTTGTTGGGTGAAGATGTAAGAACTGAGTTTTTGATGCACTGAAAACATGATTACTTTTATCCCAGTCAGAGATATGAGCCAAGTCAGACTTTAGGTTTTGAAGTAACTGCTAGGAGCAAATGAAGAGATGAAGGGTGGAGTCATCAGTGTATGTATGAGTGGATAGGACTAGATGTACAACTTGTGCCAGTGACGAATGGAAAGAAGAGTGTTGGTGATCGGCCAGAGCCCTGAGGAACGCCATCATTGATAGCTCTAAGAGAAGACTAGTGGCCATCTACATCAGCAGCTATAGAACGGCCAGAACAGAAGCTGGAAATGAAGGGGCGGATCGAAGGAAAGAAACCGTAAGAGGGCAGCTTGGAAATTAAAGATTTATGCCAGGCTCGATCAAAAGCCATTGAGATGTCAAGTGCAATGGCAAAGCTTTTGCCAAAGTCCCGAAACGAGGATGAACAGCAGTCTGAAAGGTAGGTGAGAAGATCGCCAGTGAATCATCCCTGATGGAACCCATACTGACGATCGGAAAGAAGGTTGTGAGAGGAAATATTCTTTTAAAATTTTTTGTTGAGAACAGACCTAAAAACTTTTGAAATACAGAATGTTAAAGCTATTGGCCGATAGTCAGAGGGCTGGGAATTGCCACCCTTCTTTGGGATAGGCTGAATGTGAGCAAACTTCTAGCACAAAGGAAGGCACAAGTTGACATACAAAGGCGAAAGAGTTTACCTAGGTAGGGTGTACACACAAAGTATAGTTCCTGAGGACAACAGGAGGGACCCCATCCAGCCCATGTGCATGTTAGTATTGAGGCCAGTGATGGCACAGTATTCATTAATTGAAAAAATAATGTCAGCCATGAGGAGGTCAGAGGGTGGGGAGGAAGTGACGGAGAAACAGCACCGGAATCGTCAAAGGTGGAACTGCAGGAGAAATTCTAAGCTAAAAGTTCTGATTTCTCAGTAGAAGAAATAGCTACAAAGCCATCAAAGTGGAAAAGAGGAAGGAAAGATAGGAAAAGTTGTTAGAAAAGTTTTTGGCAAGGTGCCATAAGTAACAGGAGGAATTTGAGCTGGAGAGCTCAAGGCATTTAGTATGAATGAGATTATTTTTGCAAAGCAAAGAACAGACTTAACATGATTCCGGGCAGAAACATAGAAGAGATGAGATTCTTCGGTGGGTTGGCTTCGGTACTTTTTGTAGGCCTTCTCCTTGTTGTGGACAGCATTAGAACATGCTTGATTAAACCAAGGGTTTTTTGCATTAGTCACAGGATATGAGAAAGGAATGTATGTTTCCATGTCCAAGAGAATAACCTCCATAATGCACAAAGCACACTCAGATGGCTCTTGGACATGGAAGTAATAATCAGTCCGGGGAAATTCAAAGAAGTACTACCTGAGGGCTGCCCAAGTCAGCAGTTCCAAAGTGCCACAGTTGCCACTTCTTGGGAGGGTCTAGAGACATTACTGGAGCGATAGGACATGTCATGGTGATAAGGTTGTGATTGGAGCAGCCGAACAGAGAGGAAAGATTAACAGTGTAAGCAGAAGGATTAGCTGTAGGGAAGAGGTCCAGTATGTTGGAAGTCTCTCCAAGGTGGTCAAGGATACGGGTAGGGTGCTGTAAGAGCTGCTCTAGGTCGTTAACGCCTTATGTCCAGATAACTCTTGAGGCACAGCAACTCATCATGTATGGAGATTGCTTTAATTACTTGTATTCTGGCATACTTTAAATCACAATGGCAATAGAGGTATATAGATTTCAAATATTATTATGAGGGAAGTATTTACATTGTCACGCGAGACAATGTTTGAGAATGCCTGTAACGAGGAGAGGGTGGTGAGGCAAAAATATTTATTACAGGAATTTTGGCTTAGTACCATATGATGTCAGCGTTAAGCATGATATCGGATATTATGTTCATTAGCTCTTTTCCCGTCAAAGGTCCTACATTCATTTTATTGATCCATAAACTGTGGCCAGTTCATTTGCTGGATAGACGGTAACAAGGAACATGGAAAATGCTTGTGACTCATTGGTTAATAATGTTTTATACAAACTTTGGAGAGTGGGCAGGTTCATCTACGAATCCGCTGGACGAAATAGTTGAGAGGATATAGATCAGTTAGAAAAGTGCAGGCTGGCCAGGTAAAACCTAGACAAGAGGAGTGATGATGTCAACAGGACATGGAAACATGGAAATGAGGATACAGGATTGTTTGGGGCAGAGAGGTCAGATGTAATGGGACTTAATGTAGAACATTAAGGCCAGGTGAAAGAGGAATGAAAGACATGTGAACACAGGCTGCAAAAGTAGGGTAAGCTCATGTTAATAAAATCAAAGGTTTAGAAGCGATTAGGTTTCCATTAGCTAGAACTGAGCCAAGATCAGTTAGACAGGTGTAGAAGAGACCTCAATTTCATCCTTCCTTGAGCACCACCAGAGGTCTGGTGGGAGCCGTGTGAGATGCATCCAACCCACTGAACGTGAGGCCACACTTGCATGCGATAATGACATACACTTCCATGTGGCCACTCCCTGTGCATTTGATGTCATTAGAGTAAATGTGTCAACGTTGTCTCCTCTGTTTTTGCAGGTGGTGAGTGCAGGAGAGACCTGTTCACACGCATATTGCAGCTTTCCACGAGGTGCTAGCACATGTGAATGGGTCTTGCATGATTGCTGTCAGATGGTGCTGCACAGCAAATACTGCTTTGGAACACATCAGTTTCGAGTTTGAAATCTTGAATATGGTAGTCTAGGAAAGGGAAGGGTGGCCAGGATGCTGCTGGGATGGTGCTAGGTAAAAGTTCACAGAGGCAGAGACACATCTACCAAGATGATAATTGGAGGTTGATTGGTCGCAGAGGAAATAATTGTTGGTGTTCACCACAGTCAACATGACTGGGTTGGGAGGATAGAAAAGTATGGTTAGGATGGGCTGGCTGTGAAGGTGTTTTGGGGGAGGGGGGGGCAGTGGGTAGGATAAAGTAGGCGTGTTGGTGAGTGAGGTGTTGCGATTCGGGTGGGTAAGGTGGGTGGGCACGTTGCGTTTTTGGATATGTCGTGCCCTACTATCCCCCAGTAACCGTTAACATACTTCACACCCAATCATAATGAGCACAATAGCTGACTGCTGTTAATAGAGACTGGTAGTGTGGCAACAACAGCAGTAAGGAGTGCGGAAACAAAACCACAGGGAATCTATAACAATAAAGTTAGAACAATAAGATGCTTTGTATCCCTCTCTGTCCCAGTTCCCTCCCGGACTACAAAGGAAAACTGTTCCACACACACTGAGGTTCCAAAACACAAGTACACATTCTACTTTATGCTAACTTTGTATAAGATAGTTACATTATTTTGGCACACATGTCCATAAGTTAAAAAGTTATACAGGACAGTTACATTACTCTGGCAACACCAATGGTAACAAGTCACTCAGTACATGTAGATTTAACTCAGTTACAGGTAAAGTAACAAACATATTAAATGCACCTCACTCAGTTAACCTAACGACTCATTCGTTGAGTGATGTATGTTCACTTGAAATCTTGCTTACTATAAGAATAATCACTGATTTTTTTTCTACTATATTATCCCCATGATTAAGGACATGTGCGACTATATGTACAGTGCCGTTGGATTCACTGAACAGGAGTTGTCAGTTGGTAAGTTGATGCACTGGACATGTGATAGCTTGCCTTGCACACTCACAAGTCTCCCCTACCTCGCTGACTTCTACTCACCAGCACCGCATTGCCCATGGTCGTGACTCTCTTCCTCCCTCGGCATAGATGCTGCATCTCTTGGACATGGCTGTCGTCTGTCCCCTCTGACCTAGTTCTAGTTCTCTTCTGATCTACTCATCCTTATGATTGTCTTTATATAGACTTCGTGGAGCACATTCGTTCCCTGTACTTGAGTCACTGACAATAAAATCACTTACTAGTACTCTCTCTCTCCTGACTTCCTTCTTTCACCCCACTGCCCACAAAAGTTGCTTGCCACTCCACGGAGGATAAGACAAGAGTCTGACATGCACCAAGTACCTTCACACGTTTTCTCATCTCACCCCCTATTACCACTCTTCACTTCCTTCTTCCTCTGTGATCTTCTTTGTCAAACGCCGTCTCTGGTTTCTCTCTGCAGCTTTCCATGCTCCCCGTGCTTTCGTTCTTGCCTCCGCATGATGCTAATGCTTAAGGGTCTGTTATGCTTCCTTAGGTAACCTACGATGATCCTTGCCCATAGCAACTGTGTCCTCTTTTCCACTCCCTTCTTCTCCATTCCCTACCTCTTCCTCCATTACTCCTTTCTGCCCAGGCCTCTGACCAAGGTTGCTGGGTGGATAAGAAAGGCATGTGGAGTGGGAACCTGGCCTGTCCATTTTCTTTGTGGCGTCGTTATCAGAAGTATCACACGTGGTGGCGTCACCCTGAGGCCCGTCGAGGTGGTTAACCTCATCCGGCGGTTGACTGTTGCCATCCCGACATGTGGGCTGCTTGGGTTTTTAGGTGTGTGGTGTGTGTGGAGTGTGAGTGGCGGTCGGTATGGTTTTGTGGTAAATGTAGGTGGGAGAGAAGATGCATGTTCGGCTTGGTGTGGGCTTGTGGGTGGATGTGTGGGTGCGCTGGGGGGGCGGGGTGGGTTGGGTTTGATGGATGGGGGTAGACGGATGGCTGGATGAGTGACGCGGTGGAATAGGTGAGTAAGGTGGGTAGATGAGTGGATGGGAATGGTGAGTGGGTGGGTGGGATAGGTGGGTAGTATGATGTGGGCAGGGCTGAGGATGGGTTTGGTGGAGAGGATGAATTGGGTAGCGTGAGTGGGCAGGATAGATGGATGAGGTTTGTGAGGTATGTGATATGGGTTGGGTGGAAGAAATAGGTGGGCAGGTGGTTGGATAGGTGGGGAAGTGAGGGTGGGTGTTTGGGTGTGTGGGTGCATAGAGTTGGCAGTGTGGATATCTTGTATTGGGTGGGTCACCTGGGTTGGGTGGGGTTGGGTGGGCAGATGGGTGGTGAGTGAATGGACAGAGTGGGATGAGGTGGCTAAGTAGGTGCGCAGACTGGAATGACCTGATTGGGTGGCCAGGTTTGGTAGTTTTGTGGGTTATGTGTGCAGTGTCGGAGCTTAGGATGAGTGTGTTTGCGATGAATGGGTGCACAGGGTATGTGGGTGGGTGACCAGAGTAGGTGGTGGGTGTGCAAGAAAGTTAGGGTGGTGAGCAGGATCACTGAGGCGGTTGGTGGTCATTGGCTGGGTGGCAGAGGTTGAATAGGTGGATGTGGTGGTTAGGTGCATCGCCAGGGTGGGTGGGTGGGTTGGAGGTTAAGAGTGGGGTAAATTGGTTGGGTGGGGTATTTGGAATGACTTGGGATGAGTTGCAGGGGTAGAGAAGTTGGCGAATGGATGTGTGGGATGGGCTGGGAGGGTGAGTGGCTGAATGGGTTGATGGTCGGGGAGGGGTTGGTTAGATTTGGATGGGAAGGGTTCGGTGAATGAGAGGTTCGAATGGATGGGTGAGGGGGGGGGGCTGAGTATAAAGGGTGATTGGGTGTGTAGATGGGCAGGGTGGGTAGGTGGGTCGGCGGGAGGTGTGAGTAGATAAGATGCGTGGGTTACCCGAGTAGGGTGGGAGGGCAGGCTGGGTGAGTAGCCTGTCCAGGGAAAGGTGGGTGGGTACTGCGTGAGGGTTGGGTGGGTGGATGTGATGGATGGCATTGTTGGGTGAACAGGGAGCGTGGCATTCGTGCGTGGGAGGGTGAGTGACCCAGGTTGGTGTGCAAGATGAGTAGCCGGAATTGGCAAGGCAGAGCTGATCGTCACGGAGAGGGGGCAAGGTGGGTCGCCTGGATGGCTGAGATTATTGCGTGACCGAGGTGTAGTGGGTGTTTCGGTTTGTGGGTTGGATGGCTGGGTAAGTCCACGGTGGACAGGGTGGATAGGTGAGTGGGCGGATGTACTGGAGGTCATTGTAAAGTGAGCTTGCAGGGTGGCATTCTTGGGTGAGCTGGGATAGGTGAGCATGGTCGGTCGCCCAGGTGTCTGGAAAGGTGGTGGCCAGGGTGGTGTCGGTGGGTTGTGTTGGGTGGGCTCAGTGGGAAAGTGGATGAGTGGGTGATTGGATACGTGGTTCTCCAGATGACAAAGCTGGGAAGGGACTGATATGGCTGGTAATCATTTATGTTGTTACTAATTGGATTTTAGTATATCGTTTAGAAGACGCATGATTAACATTTGGATATAAAAAATCTATACAGTGGGATCATTCAGCAGAAATCTGTCAAGGCCTTGAAATAATTACTTCTCATGGAACTGATGGTAGATCTGTGCACATAATAGTACACCGAATAGCAGGATAAATGAAGCTAGCATTACGTACATCATGGCGTGAGATTGAGCGAAGCTTGAGATCTTCGAATCACCCGCTTAAGCAAATAAGTGCTTTGGTGGGGGTAAGCAGGGGGTGTTGGGGGGAGGGGATGTATGTGATTAACCTGCCTTCCAGTGGCACACTATCGGCATTCTCCCTGTCCCTTTATTAGAGTTTACGACTATACTTCATTATATTATCAAGGCATAATTTTCTAAGATATTAGTAGGCCTATTTCTAAAGTTGGCATGAAACGTTGCTTCAACACACAGTCACAGTGTGAAAATGTACGATTTAGTAGCAGTGAGGTTGTTGGTACACTGAAAGCAGTGATGAGAAATAGGGAGGTGAGTATGGAAGTTAAGAAGTCACTGCATGATGGTATTGTGATCCCTACCCTGACGTATGGAAGCGAGGCGTGGACCTTGCAAGAGGGGAACAAGTCAAGAGTGAGAGCAGTGGAAATGAGTTACTTGAGAGGAGCATGTGGAGTGACGTGGAGGGACAGGTTGACGAATGAAGAAGTGAAGGAACGCTGTGGGGTGGTTGTGGATGTGGTTGAAAAGATTAGGAGAAATACACTGAGGTGGTTTGGACATGTGGAGAGAATGGAGAATGAAAGACTGAATAAGAGGGTGTATGTAGGTGAGGTGGAGGGAGGGAGAGGGAGGGGTAGACCGAGGATGAGGTGGAGGGATGGAGTTGAGAGGTATATGAGGGGGGGGTGAGTTGGGGGGAGGGTAGTCAAATGGTGGGTGACAGAGTGACTTGGAGGCGTTTTGTCTGCGGCCACCCTTTGCGGGATTAGGGCGTCGGGCTATAGATAGATAGATAGATAGTGAGATGTGGACTACGTCACATCTTTTCCCAGTGTTTACCTGAGATGGCTCTGCTCTTCTTCAGGAATATTTTCCATTGTGGCTCTTCTGTTTCATTAAGAGTAAATGTCTGGGTATGCACTGTAAATCTTTATAGAATCTGGTAATTTCTTTACTGTTATGCATTTGGTACGTACCGGTAAGTGTAAGAGCTCATAAATTTAATTAGACTACGAAGTTATACTCTTTGCTAAAACCAACAGTTACTTAATGTTATGTGCGAAATTACTTTTCGGTTGCCTTCCCGTCCATGGTACTGGTAAACCATATAAGGCAACTTAATAACTAATGTCATGTATACAATAAACCCTTAATGACACGGGTGTACCAAACAGCATTGTGTCTAGGGTAAAATATGAGGACAGTTAAGCAGTGGTTTAAGCTATTCTTATGCAAACCCTAGTTTGTAAGGAAAATAGTGTAGTTTTAGATACATCACGGGTAATTAACATTTGATTTTGGATAAAAGATTGAAGAGAATAAAGAAAACATATTGTTACGTCCTCGTACCACACTGCCACAGGCTTCAACAGCAGAAGTACAGTACAGGAAGGACGTTGCCCAGTGAGTTGTTCTTCCTACGGTCAGCCTTTAGGTGTACAGTACACAAGATCAGCTGAGGCAAAAATAAACACTGGCTCCTTGAAGTTCACTGCCTTTATTTTCCAAGTAATTCCACTCAGTGATTTCCAACTCGTCTTCACTGTTCTCACAAGCACTGGAGCTATACACACATTACTGACTGCAATTACACTTAATGCCTAACAACACTTCACTGTTTGTACACTTAATGCTTGCCAATACCTATTACACAAGTACCGAAAATAATCTTCACTGACAGTAATTTCACTTAATGCTTTACACTTCACTGTTCTCTCAAGTTCCAATGATATACAAACTTCAATAACTCGTCACTGTTTGCCACTGCTTTTACAAGTACCGAAAGAATACAATCTTCACTGACACTGCACTGACACTGCACTACACCAAAACCGACTGCACTTCACACAAACTGACCTGAAACCCGCCTCAACTTGTAATAATCTCTACCATATCTCATATAAGCTTGCATTGTTCTAGAAAGACCTTCTTCTCAAACATTCTCGGACGTGCTGGTCTTGCATCAGCCCCTAGTAACAACAGTTACCAGCTAGGAGATATCAAAACATAACAAAGTCTTCTTACATTACATAACACTCTAAATCGTTTACCATACGAACTTAAACTACATAATTTGACAAGCAGTCACTTAAATAAAACGTTATGGAGAAAAAGAGCACAAAAATTCATGCATAACCTACGAAATAATCACGCTCACAAACAGCAGGCAAACTGGCAACGTTGACACGTACCGATGCCGGAACTTAGGGTACGAGAAACGTCTCGAAGATTCGAGAATACCTATCTGGCAAATTCCCTTTTATAACAATATATATTCTGTCATATTAAAGATAGCCGCCTGAACGCGAGCGACAGCTTGTTTATTGCTGATCCCTCTGACTCAAGCAGCAAACACACACACACACACACACACACACACAAGAACGAAGAAATAAAGGTGGAAACCTAACTGGCGGGACGCTGAAAAACTACTTTGCGTTCCCCCCCCCCCTCAGGCCCCCAGTGAATATAACCTACCTCACTGAGTGTAGACTAAAATGTGTGTGTGTGTATATATATATATATATATATATATATATATATATATATATATATATATATATATATATATATATATATATATATATATATATATATATGTTTAAATGTATATACATAAATATATCCGGCCTTAATAACCAGGGGCTTCGGCCCCAATGGTTGATAGGCCAAAAAAAAAAAAAAAAGTAGACTAAAAAGTGCATTAGGTTATAACTGAGCCAAAACAGTATTGTGCATTAGGAGCGTTTCATACCAATGGCACGTTTGGTAGGAATCAAGACCAAGCAATTGTCATGATAAAAGTAAATTTTTACGCACACCAGGCAGTAAACAACCATAAAAATATGACACAGGTTAGGAAAATAAAATGTCGGCTATAAAAATGAAACATTTATTATTCTGTTAAATCAAATTCCTCCAAAGTGTGAAGCAGTTATGTAACCCCCTATTTACGAAAATAAATTTTTTTAAGAAGTCTACTAAATATGCTGATCTACAAAAAATAGCAAACAGTCCTATCAAAACTTAATTCCATTAGCAAATTTTGAGAAATAGCTTAATTGTCCCCATGTAATATTTCTAGTCCTCATTTTCGACCACTGTATCACAGACGCGAGCAATTAGTACCTGGTAATTACAGGCAAAAGATCACGGAGATATTATATTATCAACGAACCTGGCTGTCTGTATGCATAATTAGACAAGCGGTCCGTCAGTTTTAGTATAGTTGTTTTAGCTTTCTTATACCTCCATGCACTTTTCACCCGTGTCAGGTTGTCTGCCTGTCTGTCTGCCTATCTGTCTGCCAGACTACTAATCTACCTATACAGTAGGTCTACAGTATTTGTCTCTCTACCCGACTCCCAGTCAACCCATATGTCTGTTCACGTATCTGCTTACTTGTGTCTACCTAACTACCTACCTGTCTACATGTCTGTCTGCATAGTGTCTCTTTACCGATCTGGTTACTTTCCTGTCTGTTTAGGTATCTGCTGACATATTTGTATTTGTCTACCTCTTTGTCTGCCTGTCTGTCTACCCATTTGGTTTTGTTCAACTGTTTGCCACCCAGTCTGTTTAACCTGTGTGTCTTCCTGTATGCTTAACTGTCTGTGTGTCCGTCTGTCTGCGTATTTCTGTCTTTCTCTCTACTTGTCTGTCTCTCTATCTAGTTGTTCGTCAGTTCACCTGTTTGTCCGTCCGCCTGGCTCCCCCTCTCTCTGCCTGTCTAACCTAGTTGTCTGCCTGTTCATCTACTTCTGTCTATCCGTCATTCTTCTATCTATCTACCAGCTTCTCAGTCTGTATACCTGTCTGTCCTTCTGTCTTTACATCTCTGTCTAGGCCTATTTTCTGTCTCCCAGCTTGCCTGTCTCTGTCTACCAGTCTGTCTGTCTACCTGATTTTTTGTTTGATTGCCTGTTCTTGCAAGTGTTTGGTTTTGTAGGTGTAAGTGTGTCTGTCTGTCTGTCTGTCTGTCTGTCTGTCTATGTCTGTCTGTCTGTCTATGTCTGTCTGTCTGTCTGTCTGTCTGTCTGTCTGTCTGTCTGTCTGTCTGTCTGTCTGTCTCTCTCTCTCTCTCTCTCTCACACACACACACACACACACACACACACACAGTTCCGACCTTCTTCCTCATTCCATTGTGATCGTCTCCTCTCGATTTCCTCTCACTTCTTGCCTCTTTCCTGTCTCCATTCTTGGGTTCTCTCTTTTCATATTGCATTTTAACACCTTTCTTTGTCGTCCTGTCATCCTTCCCTCGCCCTTTTTTGTTCAGTCTGCTTTTGTCTTTTTCTATGATCATCGTATGACTTTCTTCCTTTTCTTCCCATTCACTCCCGTCAGCTCTTTTTGCACTTCTTTTTTTCCTCCCTACTCTCATCTCTCCCTCCTCTCCACTCCTATCCTTTCTACCTGCCTTTCTTTTTCTCCTCTCTATCCCTCATTCCTTTCTCTCTGACCCTCCTTTCCCCCTTTCTACCCCTCTTTCCCTCCTCTCTACCCTAACTTTCTTTCTCTCTACCCCTTCTTCCTTCCTCCCTATCCCCATCTCTCCTCTTTACCCCTCCATTCCTCTTTTCTACCCACCCTTCCCTCCTTTCTGCTCCTCCTATTCTCCTTTTTGCCACCTTTTCCCTCCTCTCTTTCATCCTTGCTGACGTTGCACTGCAGGAGGAGGGTAACATCAGGATGCAGTCCACTGGGTTCACACGTAAATGAGCCTGGGGTTACTACTACTACTACTACTGCTGCTACTACTACTACTACTACTACTACCACTACTACTACTACTACTACTAACCTCCAGTATGTTGCTGACCTAAATTATGTTGATTTTCGGTGATGGATTTGTTTATTCTTCCTCTCTCCAAAAGATTTTATTTTTCTGAGGAATGATTTTTCGAACTGGCAGGGATTTACAAAGCCTTATTGGGCTCCTTCACGACTAAATGTCCTTACAAAGCTGCATACAATCGTCCTGTACCAGTGAGAATATAAATGTGTCATCGGAGTGAACTGCTACAGTGACTGAAATAACCTTCATAAGAATAGCAAGGTGTGTGTTAAATAATTCGGTAAAAAGGAAGGAATACAATGCCTCCTGTGCCTCCAAGCATTCTATCCACTTCTGGTTAACGCTTAAAATTATTATCTGTTACGTGAGACGGCAGGTATGTGAGAACGAAGAGTGTTTTCTTTCTTCTTTTTGTGTTTGCTTTAACTGAGTGGAGAGTCAGGCGATGAGAAAAGGAGAGAGAGACTGAGACTGAGATGGAGAGCTAATGAGCGAGAATCGGCATCGTTAAGGAGGGCTGCGTGTTGTGATTTGTAAGGTCGTTGTTGAGTTGGGACAGAAACGTTTGAATGACCATTTGTTGGAATCACTTCTGTCAGTATGTGTTGTCAGGAAATAGATAAAAAGTCATAATTTAGTATTATCACAGTGAATGATGATGATGATGATGATGATGATATTAACGATGATAATAGAGAATGTTTTTACAGCACACTGGATGATGATGATAATAGTACAACAAAGCTCACAACATTGCAACAGAAAACCACTTCGATCAAAACTATATATTTCTCAGTATATCGCAACTTACAAAGCCTTCATATAAAAAACTTTAACACAGTTTCATATTTTCTTTCGGACATTTCAGATTGAGTACAAGTGCTTCGTCCATATTATCCAAACTGAGAAGGTGTCATTAAGCTCCTAATTAAAGACGTGTCAGTTTCAGAACACCTGTGAGAGCAGGAAATGGTTTGTCTACACTTCATTTTACAACACGCGATGAACAACGAAGCGGAAAGGTCAGACTTCTGCTTCCCCCCCCCCATCATTATTTTCAAATAATGTCAAAGGTTAAGGTTTACATCCCACTCATAATCTCACATTATGCTCTTGAGTATTTTCCATGGTCGGTGCAATCTACAGTAAGGTGTTTTGGAATTTTCGTAGCACCTTCTTCTTAACGATTCCTTCTAGACATTACGCCTCAGGATAATCTTGTGTGTTACACAGGTCTGCAAAATGAAAGTCCATAAAAATTGTTTTAATTCCGAGTAATTATTTCTTTTTATTGCAATTATTGCTCCACCCCTCTCGTACCCCCAGTTAGGAGTAATCCAGAGGTCTTGATGTATTTACAACAGGCGTTTATTTCGAGAAGACAAACACAGGTCCAACCCATTCTACACCAGCCCCACAACTGCCCAGCAAGGGCAGTGAGGGAGCCGGCATACTTGCTGTGCAGTTCATGAACTCAGTTGATGCATGCACTTTTGGTCACGTAGACACTCGCTAGTAGATACATATACTGTTAACTTATATACGTATGTACTGTTAGTTGTAGTTTGCAAGATTAAGATATTATGAATGTATGGTTACATAGCATGGTTATAGTTACATAGTATGGTTACAATACTCCCCTGTTTAATTAAAATGGTGTTTCCTGACACAATGAGTCATAATAATACAGTGTGTTTATTTATAGAATAACTGAGGGGCGTGAGTCCTAGGTATTTAAGAACTTGGAATGATAATGATTATAAGGTAGAATGGTCCAATATAAGTAGTATGATTTAAAAGGAATGCATTATTTACAATACATGGCCATGTGAGTCAAGTGAAAAATCCATTAATATATAAATGGAAGAATAATATGTATACAGTGGATATATATATATATAGTGGAGATAGTATTTCTAGTAATAATATAGCTTAGCAGTTGTCATCACTCAATAGTTGAAGTCCACTGTACACAGATATTATAATATAATGATACATGGAATAGTGATATTTCACCCATGGAGTACACAAATATTGTCTGGATAAAGTCCGCTGTATATAAATATGTTCTTATTTTTCTTTTCTTTTCAATTGTGTCACTCTTGAGTATTGTTCCTCGTGTCATTTTCACGTTCTTTACCGTTCATTGTGTTTTCTATTTGTTTTCTGTGTTACTATTCTGATAATGTTCTGTGCACTTGTTCTTTATTATTGTCTTTTTTTTGTCATCATTTTTCATTATCTCATTGTATTTCATTAGGATCGCACTGATGTTAATGAAATACAGTGACTCCCAGTGCGATGTTACAGTGAATGGAGAGAGACTGGAATTGGTGAGAGAATTCAAATACCTAGTTACAGTGATAGAATTGAGAGGAAAATGTGCAAAAGAAGTTGAAAGCAGAGTGACACAAGGAAGAAAAGTAGCTGGTGCAATGAAGGCCTTGATTAGAAACAGAGGCTTGAGTGTTGCAAATGCACGAGGCTTACATTAGGGAGTGTTAGTGCCAGCTTTAACATATGGATGTGAGACTATGGTGTGGCACGAAAATGAAAAGTCAAGAGTAAGAGCAGTGGAGATGGGGCTGCTGAGGAATGCATGTGGAGTACAGAGGGTAGATAGGATACAATATAATGTGATTCGTTAAAGATGTGGAATGAGGAAGTCGGTGGACACCGGAATCGAAGAGAGTGTATTGAGATGGTATGGTCATATGAAGAGAATGGGTAACATAGAGTGCTGAAAAAGGTGTATCTGAGCGAATTTGAAGGAGGGAGGAGGCAAGGTAGGCCAAGGAGAAGGTGGAGAGATATGGTGGATGAGTGTGTGAAGAAGAGAGGTTTGGAAGTAGGTGAGGCTAGGCAACTGACAAGAGATCGAGCTGGCTGGATGAATGCTGTGAGGAGAAGTGCTTGATCAGGGATTTGGCACCCCTTTTTTAACGTGGCAGCATCCGGATTGACTATTGGATACGTTTATGTGAAGCTACAAACGTGGTCAATGTTTTTGGCATATCCAGTAGAGCCAGGATTCCGGGGGCTTGAATGATGAGTGAATGGAAACATGGCCCATTGGATTGGGCAAATTTGGGCTGTCTGGACATTTCTGTCTCGCTGCTTGCCTGTCCCTCTGTCTACCCGTCTGTCTGTCTACCTGACTTTTTGTTTGAATGCCTGTCCTTGCAAGTGTTTGGTTTTGTGTGTGTTTGTAGTGTGTCTGTCTGTCTGTCTGTCTCTGTCTGTCTGTCTGTCTCTGTCTGTCTGTCTGTCTGTCTGTCTCTCTCTCTCTCTCTCTCTCTCTCTCTCTCTCTCTCTCTCACACACACACACACACACACACACACACACACACACACACAGTTCCGACCTTCTTCCTCATTCCATTGTGATCGTCTCCTCTCGATTTCCTCTCACTTCTTGCCTCTTTCCTGTCTCCATTCTTGGGTTCTCTCTTTTCATATTCCATTTTAACACCTTTCTTTGTCGTCCTGTCATCCTTCCCTCGCCCTTTTTTGTTCAGTCTGCTCTTGTCTTTTTCTATGATCATCGTATGACTTTCTTCCTTTTCTTCCCATTCACTCCCGTCAGCTCTTTTTGCACTTCTTTTTTTCCTCCCTACTCTCATCTCTCCCTCCTCTCCACTCCGATCCTTTCTACCTACCTCTCTTTTTCTCCTCTCTATCCCTCATTCCTTTCTCTCTGACCCTCCTTTCCCCCTTTCTACCCCTCTTTCTCTCCTCTCTACCCTAACTTTCTTCCTCTCTATCCCTTCTTCCTTCCTCTCTATCCCCATCTCTCCTCTTTACCCCTCCATTCCTCTTTTCTACCCACCCTTCCCTCCTTTCTGCTCCTCCTACCCTCCTTTTTGCCACCTTTTCCCTCCTCTCTTTCATCCTTGCTGACGTTGCACTGCAGGAGGAGGCTAACTTCAGGATGCAGTCCACTGGGTTCACACGTAAATGAGCCTGGGGTTACTACTACTACTACTGCTACTGCTGCTACTACTACTACTACTACTACTACTACTAACCTCCAGTATGTTGCTGACCTAAATTATGTTGATTTTCGGTGATGGACTTGTTTATTCTTCCTCTCTCCAAAAGATTTTATTTTTCTGAGGAGAGATTTTTCGAACTGGCAGGTATTTAAAAAGCCTTATTGGGCTCCTTCACGACTAAATGTCCTTACAAAGCTGCATACAATCGTCCTGTACCAGTGAGAATATAAATGTGTCATCGGAGTGAACTGCTACAGTGACTGAAATAACCTTCATAAGAATAGCAAGGTGTGTGTTAAATAATTCGGTAAAAAGGAAGGAATACAATGCCTCCTGTGCCTCCAAGCATTCTATCCACTTCTGGTTAACGCTTAAAATTATTATCTGTTACGTGAGACGGCAGGTATGTGAGAACGAAGAGTGTTTTCTTTCTTCTTTTTGTGTTTGCTTTAACTGAGTGGAGAGTCAGGCGATGAGAAAAGGAGAGAGAGACTGAGACTGAGATGGAGAGCTGATGAGCGAGAATCGGCATCGTTAAGGAGGGCTGTGTGTTGTGATTTGTAAGGTCGTTGTTGAGTTGGGACAGAAACGTTTGAATGACCATTTGTTGGAATCACTTCTGTCAGTATGTGTTGTCAGGCAATAGATAAAAAGTCATAATTTAGTATTATCACAGTGAATGATGATGATGATGATGATGATATTAACGATGATGATAGCGAAAATTTTTACAGCACACTGGATGATGATGATAATAGTACAACAAAGCTCACAACATTGCAACAGAAAACCACTTCGACCAAAACTATATATTTCTCAGTATATCGCAACTTACAAAGCCTTCATATAAAAAACTTTAACACAGTTTCATATTTTCTTTCGGACATTTCAGATTGGGTACAAGTGCTTCGTCCATATTATCCAAACTGAGAAGCCCTAATTAAAGACGTGTTAGTTTCAGAACACCTGTGAGAGCAGGAAATGGTTTGTCTACACTTCATTTTACAACACGTAATGAACAACGAAGCGGAAAGGTCAGACTTCTGCTCCCCCCCCCCATCATTATTTTAAAATAATGTCAAAGGTTAAGGTTTACATCCCACTCATAATCTCACATTATGCTCTTGAGTATTTTCCATGGTCGGTGCAATCTACAGTAAGGTGTTTTGGAATTTTCGTAGCACCTTCTTCTTAACGATTCCTTCTAGACATTACGCCTCAGGATATTCTTGTGTGTTACACAGGTCTGCAAAATGAATGTCCATAAAAATTGTTTTAATTCCGAGTAGTTATTTCTTTTTATTGCAATTATTGTTCCACCCCTCTCGTACCCCCAGTTAGGAGTAATCCAGAGGTCTTGATGTATTTACAACAGGCGTTTATTTCGAGAAGACAAACACAGGTCCAACCCATTCTATACCAGCCCCACAACTGCCCAGCGAGGGCAGTGAGGGAGCCGGCATACTTGCTGTGCAGTTTATGAACTCAGTTGATGCATGCACTTTTGGTCACGTAGACACTCGTTAGTAGATACATATACTGTTAACTTATATACGTATGTACTGTTAGTTCTAGTTTGCAAGATTAAGATATTATGAATGTATGGTTACATAGCATGGTTATAGTTACATAGTATGGTTACAATACTCCCCCGTTTAATTAAAATGGTGTCTCCTGACACAATGAGTCATAATAATACAGTGTGTTTATTTATAGAATAACTGAGGGGCGTGAGTCCTAGGTATTTAAGAACTTGGAATGATAATGATTATAAGGTAGAATGGTCCAATATAAGTAGTATGATTTAAAAGGAATGCATTATTTACAATACATGGCCATGTGAGTCAAGTGAAAAATCCATTAATATATAAATGGAAGAATAATATGTATACAGTGGATATATATATAGTGGAGATAGTATTTCTAGTAATAATATAGCTTAGCAGTTGTCATCACTCAATAGTTGAAGTCCACGTACAGTACAGTGCCTCAAGAAAGTATCCGTACTTAGGGGTAGATAGTTTTGAAATCATACGTTCACCTCAGGCGTGTTTCAGATCACATCGTTGGTGTTTCAGTTTGTTTCCCACATAGTTGTTCTGATACTTTTTTGAGGTACTGTACACAGATATAATAATATAATGATACATGGAATAGTGATATTTCACCCATGGAGTACACAAATATTGTCTGGATAAAGTCCGCTGTATATAAATATGTTCTTATTTTTCTTTTCTTTTCAATTGTGTCACTCTTGAGTATTGTTCCTCGTGTCATTTTCACGTTCTTTACCGTTCATTGTGTTTTTATATTTGTTTTCTGTGTTACTATTCTGATAATGTTCTGTGCTCTTGTTCTTTATTATTGTCTTTTTTTTATAATTTTTCATTATCTCACTGTATTTCATTAGGATCGCACTGATGTTAATGAAATACAGTGACTCCCAGTGCGATGTTACAGTGAATGGAGAGAGACTGGAATTGGTGAGAGAATTCAAATACCTAGTTACAGTGATAGAATTGAGAGGAAAATGTGCAATAGAAGTTGAAAGCAGAGTGACACAAGGAAGAAAAGTAGCTGGTGCAATGAAGGCCTTGATTAGAAACAGAGGCTTGAGTGTTGCAAATGCACGAGGCTTACATTAGGGAGTGTTAGTGCCAACTTTAACATATGGATGTGAGACTATGGTGTGGCACGAAAATGAAAAGTCAAGAGTAAGAGCAGTGGAGATGGGGCTGCTGAGGAATGCATGTGGAGTACAGAGGGTAGATAGGATACAAAATAATGTGATTCGTGAAAGATGTGGAGTGAGGAAGTCGGTGGACACCGGAATCGAAGAGAGTGTATTGAGATGGTATGGTCATATGAAAAGAATGGGCAACATAGAGTGCTGAAAAAGGTGTATCTGAGCGAATTTGAAGGAGGGAGGAGGCAAGGTAGGCCAAGGAGAAGGTGGAGAGATATGGTGGATGAGTGTGTGAAGAAGAGAGGTTTGGAAGTCGGTGAGGCTAGGGAACTGACAAGAGATCGAGCTGGCTGGATGAATGCTGTGAGGAGAAGTGCTTGATCAGGGATTTGGCACCCCTTTTTTAACGTAGCAGCATCCGGATTGACTATTGCATGCGTTTATGTGAAGCTACAAACGTGGTGAATGTTTTTGGCGTATCCAGTAGAGCCATGAATCCGGGGGCTTGAATGATGAGTGAATGGAAACATGGCCCATTGGATTGGGAAAATTTGGGCTGTCTGGACATTGCTACTCCTCACCCCGTTCTAGAGTGGGAAAGGAGGTCCGGATGATGATGATGATGATGATGATGATGATTTCGTTAACATTTCAGGGTAGTCAGTGTACCTTTCAACTTGTTTTAAATTCCACATTTGTCATTTTACTTTCCACAGTTGTTATATGATTCTTTTAGCACTTTTAGCAGTCATATGAGAGGATACTAAGTACGGCCAGCTTTAACCTCCTGTGGTGGCTGTACTGTCGCAGTTGCATTGCGGATTTCATGTAGTCTGCGTTCCATTTTTCTAACACAACTATGCACTGCACAAATGGTCAGAATGAATCCAATAAAACAGATAACCACTGGGGGAAACACAGAGACCTGATGTACCCATGAATGGCTGAAGGCCAAGGAAACTGATCCATAACAAAATAACTCTCGTTGAGAAAGTCCAACATATGCAAGTTTGCAGAGGTGATGGATAGATTGTCAAAAGGGAGGTTGGAAGTCATGTTGATGGGTTGCAAGGTTTCATATGAGTGACTGTGTACGGCCTGATGATAACGAGTGGCATAGGTGATGACAGATTTTGATTTAACTGTAACATAGTCAGGCGCCTTAAAGAGACCACTAGCAGGCAGTGAACGTACAGAAGTTCCAGGACACATGACACTAACAGAGATGGGGACAGGGAAGAAGTACTGGATGTGGTTCACATGAGCGTGATGCACTGGGAGTTGAGGAGCCAGAATAAAGGAACAGGCAGAGTGTACTGAATGGTTGCGAACCAGGGCAAACTTTCAAGGCGCGGCGCTACTAGGAAAAATAGCCAGAAAGTAGGTAGCACAAAGACTAGAAGCAGGTGTAAGGGATGAACATTTGGCGAGATAATTGGAGGATGCGAAAACAATGGAAAGACGATCACCTCTGGAACAAGAAGGGAAAAGGAATAATTGGGAAGAGATTGAATGTGATGGTAGAACGAAGAGGAATATGAACTACAATGTCCTTAGCGAGGAAGGTGGCCTCAAGAACTGGATAGTGGAATTCTAGAGCGGAGAATGAGAGCACTGGAGATAAGTCAAAAGTAGAGCGAGCCCATTCCAATACAACGAAGATCAAAGACAGGTACTAAGTCTGTAGTGACACGACCACCGACAGCACTGACTAGAATACGAACTAAAGTAGTGACTTGTGAGAGAAGAGAGTCTAGGGAGAGTTGAAGGTTGTCCATGTGTAGTTTGACATAAAGGAGCTCCGAAACAAAATGCTAATTTTTGGAATTTGCTTCTTTAGAATTCCTGTGATGTTGTTTAGAGTGTAGAATTCCTGTGATGTTGTTTAGAGTATGTAACATTATGTAACTTGCAATACTTTGGTGATAGAAACTCCGTGTACACATAGCTAGTTAAGGAGTTTATTACGAGCTCTGACAAAAATAGTCTGTCCTTCTTGAGTGTCTGCTCAGAACTGACGCAGTAACGCCTTCACCCAGGCTTGAGCTCTGGGAAAGCATGCTAGGTCAGCAAGTTTAGTGGGGGCATGTATGCATTGGGGGGGGGAGGGCATATATACATCGGGGGTAGACATATTGTAGGGGGGGTACAATACTCCCCCGGGTAGCTGAGATGGTGTCTCCTGACACCAGGAGGTATATGGTGTTTGATTATATTACTAAGGCAGGGTCGGGGAGGTTTGTACAAGGGATAAGTATGATTCAGGGGCAGTAGGGGAGACATGGCCATGTTTAGGGGAGGTAATTAGAAGGATATATACATGTAAGAAATACAAGGGCTAATTGATAGGTATGTGTCCAGTAAGGGTCGAAGTTATACATAGACATAATGGGGATTATACAAGAACATTTTGATACATGATAAACAAGGAGTAGATATGAGGGTTTTTTGTGTTTCTTCGTTAATTTTTTCATTATTTTATTTTTGTTGGTTTCTGTAGGATACACTGTCACTCAATAATGCATTAAAGAAATACCATCATTTTCTAGTAGGAAGAGTTCTATTCACAGTTTGGTTAATTGTCAGATGGCATTGATAGTCACTGAATGTGAGGGCACTAAGTATGGAGAGTTTCTACGTCGTGCGTAGGACGTACTATGCCTGTAGCGACTCTGATTTCTTGGAGTCGGCGTTCCATTTTCCTGACACAACAATGCACTGCACATATGCCGAGCAGAAAACCTATGAAAGCGATAACCACAGGGGTAAACACAACTGTTGGATGAACCCATGAACGGCTGAAGGCCAAAGAAAATTGATCTGTAATGAAGTCACTGTCATTGAGCAATGTTAGCATGCGCAAGTTAGGGAAGGTGAAGGTAATGTTGGCAGATGGTAGGGTTGAAGGCATGACGATTGTTTGAAAGATGCCATAGAGTGTTTACAGACGGCCTGGTGATAGCGAGTGGTGTAAGTGATGACGGACTCTGATTTGACGGTACAATATTCTGGTGCTTGTAGAGACCACTAGTGGGGACGGATCAAACCAAAGAACCAGGACACATGATTGTGACAGAGATGGGAACAGCAAAGAAGAAGTACTGGACATGGTTGAGGTGAGCATGGTGGACCGGGAGTTCAGGAGCTGGTACAAAGGAACAGGCCGAGTAGATGGAATGGTTTCAAACTAAAGCAGACTCACAGGGTGTAGCGCTGCTAGGGAAGATAGCGAAAAGGTGGGCAGCACAGAGACGAGAGGTCGGAGTAAGGGAGGAACATTTCTGGAGGTCTGTGGAAGAAAGGAAGGCAACTGAAAGATGATCATGGGAGAGGAGGAAATATTGTGAAGGAACAGATACCTGTAACAAGGAGTTGTTGAGGCGGAAAGGGAATGGAATGATGTGGAAAAGGTTAAAGGTTATGGCAGAACGGAGAGGAATATGGACGATGACGTATTTGGTGAGAAGAGTGGCTTCGAGAAGAGGATAATAATATTCGAGGGAGGAGTAGGGGAGGACCTGGGATTGACCGAAGGTGGAGTGAGCCCATTCCAGGACAGAACGGAGAGCTGAGACAGGTACTAAGTCGGCAGTGACACGTCCATTTATAGCATCGACCAGGATACGAACCAAGGTAGAGACTTGAGGCAGGAGAGAGTCAATGGCCAGTTGGAGATTATCCATGTTGAGTTTGAGGTAGAAGAACTGAGAGATAACATTGAGATCTGAAAGGTGTTGTTGTAAGATATCGGTGAAGTTGTTTAGAGTGTACGTTACTTCATTTAGGTGGGCCGTAGTCTTCTGTAACATAGTGTGTTGGATTTTGATGACTCGGCGTTGGGATTCTAGGGCTGAAGCTAAATGAGCCACTTCGAATCTCACCTCCGAAGTCGAAGAGACCTCTTTTCACACGAGAACGACCAACGGGTGTCTGAATGGAAAATGTGTCATTGAGCTCAGTGAATTTATTACTTATGTATTGCAATTGCCAGGAGAGTGGTAGGAATAGGTTATAGAGATACTGATTTGGGTTGTGTGTCCCTATGATGGCCGTGATATGGGTCTTGATTCCGTGGGGCTGGTGCGCATAGGCAGGTAGGGCAATGGCTACGTCGGCCCGGGGCGCAAGATCATAGCGCAGGGAGACTACCTCGCCTCCTGAGCCGACCAAGGCCCCGGGACGTACTCCATCATCGTCCTGACCCGACCCAGACCCCAGGAGGGTCAGCACTGCCCTGCAGGTAGATCGCTAACATCGTACCTAGAAAATCAGGGTAGAGTTAATGGGAGAGGTCCTGGTGAGGTTGATGGGCAGAGCGCAGTTTGGACCGATATTGATTGGTTGATGAATGAGTAGGTGCAGGTGGAGATGAAGGAGTCTGAGGGATAGGTGGAGATGGAGGAGATTGAGGGATGTGTGGAGGGGAAGGGGGGTCAGGAGGTTGTGTAAGTGACTCGTCCAACATGAGGCCACGGGGTGCTTGTTTTAAGTCATCGACGTGGACCCATCTGGTGCCCTTAATGGACAGGTCCTGGAGGTGGAATTTGTTGCCTTGTTGAGTGAGGACGTGGTGGGGCCCTGTAAATTTGTCATCCAACTTAGAGGAACGCGTATGGGAATGAGCAAAGACAAGATCGCCTACATTGATAGTGATAGGAGAGGCAGATTTATGTTGGTGCTGCAGCATGTCCTCCTGAGAGGAAGCCAAAGTGGATTGGACATACTGGTGGATTGTCTGGAAGTTGGCCAATTTTAGTTTAACATAATCATCCATGTTGTAGATGGGTTCTGGCTTTGAGGATAAGAGAGAGTATGGGAGGTCCTTGTCAAAACCAAAGAGGACGAAGAAGGGAGATTCGGCAATGGATGCATTGATGGAGCTATTGATTGAGGATGCCACTTTGGGAATCCAGTCATCCCAGGACGAACTATGGGAGCCTAGATGTCCAAGGCACTCTAAGATTTTTCGGTTGTAGCGTTCTACAAGGCCATTGGAAGCCGGATGGTTAGGCACGACATTGCACTTACTGATATGAAAGCAGCGACAGATCTCATCTAGAAGGCTATTGTTGAACTCTGTACCGTTGTCAGTAAGAATGGAATGAGGAGTACTGAACGGGCAAATTACGTAATCTACAAGGGCACGTGCAACACTCTTCACGGTCTTGTCGGAGAGGGGTACGAGGACACAGTAGTGGGAGAAGTGGTCAACCGCTACGAACAAGTACTCAGCACCGGATTCCGTGAGAGGTAGTTTTAAGAGATCAATTGAGACAGTTTCCCATGGTCGTGACGGGATTGGGTATTGTAAAAGCAGTGCAGGTAAGCCGGTTGATCCTTTGTGGCGGTGGCAGGAGAGGCAAGAGTCACAGTGGGCATTGATTTCGCGGCGCATGGTTGGCCAATAGCATTTGAGACGTGCTTGGCGCAAGCATCGGTCTTTACCTGGATAGGAAGCTTGAGGGGTATTTTGAACTATGTGAAGAACTGTTGGTATCAGGGCAGTGGGGACAAGTTGACGTACTTCGTGATTGGGCATGTCTTTTCCTGTTAGTAGTGTTTTCCTGTACAAGAGATCATCATCTAGCATGAACTCATGTAGTGATACTGGCAGAGTAGGTAAGGTCGAGGCATCCCCAGATTCTAGGAAATAAATGACTTTGGACCATATGGGGTCTTGGCGCTGAAAGTTTCGAACAACTTCTGACGTTAGTGTAGTGTTTTTAGTTATTCGGGCTGCAGTGATGTTATAGCTGCTGCTACGTGACGTGATAGTGCGTCTGCGACTACATTCAACTTGCCTGGTACATAATATTGAAAAGTGGGATTGAAGTCCTGGATGATGACGGACCATCTAGCTAGCCTACCTGTTAGGTTGCGGTTTTTGAACAAATCATTTAGTGGAAGGTGGTCTGTTTGGATATGCACTGGATAACCATAGACTATATCTCTGAAATGTTTCAAAGACCAGACTACCGCTAGCGCTTTGAGATCTGTGACACTGTAGTTATGTTCAGCGGCTGTAATGGTGCGACTAGCATACGCTATTACGTGCTTCCTTGAAGCTTCATCAAGTTGCATGAAAACGGCACCAAGTCCAGTGCCTGAGGCATCTGTGCAGAGAAGGAAGGGTGTGGTATAATCAGGGAATGCTAGAACAGGGGCATTTACAAGAGCTGTCTTTAGCTTTTGGAAAGCCTGTGACTGGTCGTTAGTCCAAACAAAGGGCACATTCTGCTTGAGTAAGTGGGTTAGAGGAGCAGCGATCTTTGCATAATCTTGTATGAATCTATGATAATAGCCACTGAGGCCCAGGAAACTTCGTACAGCTTCGGTAGTGGTAGGTTCTGGGAAGTTAATAATCGCTTTAGTTTTATCTTCATTAGTATGAATGCCTTGTACATCTACGACATGGCCTAGGAATTTGATTTTCTTTCGCAGGAAGTCACATTTACTGAGATTGATTTTCAGGCCTGCGAGCTGGAGGTGTTCAAAGACTTCCTGGAGCTTGGTAAAATGGTCAGGGATGGATTTACTCACAACAATGATATCATCTAGGTAGGCAAAAAGAGAGTGTCCCATCATACCGCTGAAGACTGAATGGATAAGTCGCATGAAAATGGAAGGAGCATTTCTCAGACCAAAAGGGAGTCTCTTAAACTGAAAATGTCTGGAAGAGGTGCTGAAGGCTGTAACTGGGTGAGAGGACTCTTCCATTTCGACCTACCAGTAACCGCTGAGGAGGTCTAAAGATGAAAAGACTACGTTATTTTCACCAAGGGATTCTAGCAAATCAGTGAGGACGGGTAATGGGAAACGGTCTGGAACAGTGACAGAATTGACCTTATGATAGTCGACTACTGGTCTAAAGTTGCCGTCCTTCTTTGGTACTAAGAAAAGTGGGCTATTCCATGGACTGACGGAGGGTTCAATAATGTCCTGGTCTAACATGTTCTGTACCATTTGATCTGTTTGCTTTCTCTGGCTGTGAGGAAATCGATACGCTGGTATGTAAATCGGCTGAGTTCCTAGTAGTAGTTCAATCGTATGTTTGACAAGGTCTGTTCTGCCCATCGGTTCACCGGGTAAGGCAACCACATTTCTGTATGAAGTCAGAAGGTTGAGTTGTGGTGTATTTTCTGGGAAATCCGTGCAAGTGAGATGTGAGAGCATATCGGGTGAACCTGTCGGCGCAGATCCCGTAGAGTTAATAGTACATACATCGATTAGCGTACTATCATCAGTCTGAATAGTAGGAATTGAGGAATCCTGGCACACCTTTACGGTTGCTGGGTATAATAGGAAGTCTCCAAGCTTTACACCACTTTTAAGTTTTTTGGTGGAGCATTTGTGTCATTGAGCAAGTACAGGTAGCATAAACTGTCCTCTAAGACTGTACACCACGCTGACTCATAAGTCAAGCCATTCACACAACACGTCTCAGGTAGTGTTTGTACATCCACCCCTTCTTTCGCACCGGCAACACAAACAGAGACTTTGGTGAACTCATGCGGTAACAAAATTGTGCACGTATTCGTTACTGCACGTTTCGTCTCTGCGTGTTGGAGAAGATCATTCACACTGTGTGAGGTAGGTAACTGAGACATGTCTGAGTCAGCGATAGTGTTGTCAGGAGAGGAGGTAAGAACCATTTCCGAAGGCTGAGAGGATGTATGAGTAGACATTGAGGAATTTATGTCCTTGCTCGCAGTCAGTAAAGGAATGATCTCTGTTTTCTCAGATGATGATGGTGGTGGTTTGGGCTGGTCTGGACTTTTTGGTAGTGATAGGGACAGAGGTAACTAAAGGACTGATTTGATCGTAAGAACAGGACGGGGACATTCCATACTGTATACTGGGAATCCAGAAATGTCTATACTACCACATGCAGGTAATAATGCAATGGAGTGTCGTGCCATGGTGGAGAAACCAATAAGGGCATCTGCGGGATACTGCAAGTCATTAGTGACATGAAAGTCAATTGGGATAGGGTGCAAATCTCTGTAGTTTGACTTCTAGGGTGACTCTGCCCTTAACCTTAAACTCTGAGCCTTCGACACCACATAGGCGAATGTCCGGTGATTCTAGGAAACTGACGTGGTAGTGATGTCGTTGAATAATATGTAAGGAATTGTCGGAGATTGGATTTGCTATAGATCCTGTGTCCAAGAAGAATGACGTTGGTATGTCATGCTTGCATCCGAGAATGACTAAACCCGAGGATGTTATTGGACCAACATGGCGGATGGGGAGTTGGGTTTCTGGTTCTACGTGATATTGGGCCCATACGGGTGCGGCGCTTCTCCCGACTGGTGGCGGTTGAGGTAACGACATTCCTCAGTGGTGTGAGTCGTGCTGGATTTGTGGTATTTGCATTTTGGAAGACGGGAGCGGGAAGGCATACGCTGTCTGGTTTGGGAGTGAGAACGTCTGTATTTACGGTCGCAACTGGATTCTCGATGTCCAGGATGACCACAGTGTCAGCAAAGAATCGAAGATTGTCTGTTCCGTCGGACGCTAGATTGATCACGACCTGCGGTAGGAGAACGATGCGTGGCAGGTCTGCCGTGTTGGTGGGACGGGAGCAAGATTGGTCTGGGGTAGTGGAGGTGTGACAGACTGAAGAGGCCAAGGGTTGGGTGGTGCCCTGACGCATGTAGTTCGAACTTGTTCTTTCATGAATGGCTTTAGTAACCTGAATAATTTTATCTCCTGGATTGAAACCTATTTCCAAGGCTAGCTCTCGCTGTGTAGGAGTAAGCCAGTGATGGAATCTCAGGTAACCAATTAAGTCAGCAAAGTTGGTGAGTGAAACCACTGGAATGCCATTTTTGTGTTCTAACCATTTCGTGCCTACCAGTAATTGGAGCATCTCGCTACTAGTTGCTTTCATGGTGGTGGCAGCTTCGCGGAGCTTGGCATGTTGCGCTGGGACCCTCAAGTTCTCATCCATTTGGTTGAGGAGATTAATGAATCCCATGAGAGATGCGGTATTTGAATGCTGGCAGCAAAGGCTGATGAGTTCCTTACGAAAATCAGCAAAGGTATTAATGCTATCGAAATGTCCTGCACGGATCGTGGATCCGATGTCTGATTTGCCGTGGTGCAAGCGACCCATGAGGTAGGCTACTTTGAGCGATTCATCAGTAATCTGCCGATTGCGGATGTCGGTTTTGACTTCTCTGAGGAAATCATAGACAGACCAAGTTGGGTCCTGGCCGGTAAATTTGGGACGATTGGCATCGTCGAGATAGATAGACTGTGGAGGGGTGGCCATGGCTGGAAGTGCGGAAGTGGCAGAAGGAGAGGAGTGGGGGAGAGAGAAGGTAGTGGTAGTTAAGGGCGAGCAAGATGGGGTATGAAGTGAGGCAGGAGAGTGAACGATAGGGGATGAAGTAGAGGAAGAAGAAGGGAGTGTAGAAGTAGGGGTAGAGGAGGAGGTATCTGGATTTATGAGTGTAGGATGGGCAGTAAGTGGTTCTGCGGGAAGTGAAACGTGAGTCTCAGGTACAGGTCGGTGGTACTCTTTGCCACTTCTTAAGTGGGGGATCGTGTTAGAGTCGGCAGACGTTGTGTGATCAGGTGATGTTTCCGGATCGAGAGGGCTGGTGTTAAGCGGTTGATATTGAAAGCATGACATTTAATGCGGCAATGGAAGATGAGATGAAGGATGAAGATGGATATGTAGGTGGAAATGATAATATAAAGATGAGAGAATGTAAGACAAGAGTAGGTGTGAAAACGAATGAAGGTGAGGGGACAGAGGGTTTAAATAAAAGGCGAAGGATGAGATGGATAATAAATAACGTAGGTGATGATGAAAACTGGGTAATGGAAGTGAGATGGATTATTGACAAAATATCCAATCTGTAGAGAAAATCGAGGATAATCTCTATAGAAAGGTAAGATATACTATAGTTACACAGTAGAGATGGGATTGACGAGATGTATGACGTGCAGGTGTGGCTGGGCGTAGCGGAGCTGGGGCAGGGGGTGGGTGGGGCGGCGCTGGAGGGACAGCTGGTCGGAGATGAGAGTGGCTGGGGACGAGACTGGAGCGATATGTTGGATGAGTCTTAGAAGAGGAGGAACTTCTCACTGGGCTTAAGTCGAGATGGGAAGAGACGCTCCGATGAGTCACCGGCAGGGAGTTGCAGTCCTAGGAGGCTCACTTAATGCAGACTACATGTGAAGGCAGGGTGTGGCGGCGTCGGGGCCGGTGGTGGGGGTGAGGGCAGATGTTGGTACAATGCAGGTATAGAGCTGTTGAGTTGCAAATCCAGAGAATGGCGGTGGGCAGACAGTGATAAGTGGTACCATAGGGCAGGATTTATGATGAGTTCAGAACAGGCGCTGGGAACAGGTGAAACAGGTGCGTAGGTCGGTGATGGTGACACTTGCAGTCAGGAACAAGGTGTGTGGGTGGGGTTGTTTGAGAGGTGAGTACTGGTGGGAGAAATTGTACACCCGGAGGCACAGCCAGTTATTACACCACGAGAGGCACTGAGGATGGGTGAGGCTGTGAGATGCGAGACGTCGTGTATCTGTTGGTGTCACTAAATAGTGTAGGAGGCAGTCAGAATCTGATGGTCCGAAACACCGCTGCTACCAAATGTAACTTGCAATACTTTGGTGATAGAAACTCCATGTACAAACAGCTAGTTAAGGAGTTTATTACGAGCTCTGACAAAAATAGTCTGCCCTTCTTGAGTGCCTGCTCAGAACTGACACAGTAACGCCTTCGCCCAGGCTTGGGCTCTGGGAAAGCATGCTAGGTCAGCAAGTTTAGTGGGGGCATGTATGTACTGGGGGGGGGGGACATATATACATCGGGGGTAGACATATTGTAGGGGGGGTACAATCATTTAAGTGAGTTGTGATCTTGTGTAACATAGTGTATTGAACTATTATTACTTGATTTTGAGACTAAAGGGCACGGGGTAACTGAGCAAGGTCAGATTTTAAATCAGAGAGGTCAGGAGTTGTTGCAGCTCCAAATAAACCACTTAGAATTTCTCCCCCAAGGTCAATGAGGCCACGTTTCACATGTGAACGACCTATGGGTGCCTGGCTGAAAAACGTGTCATTTAATTGAGAGAACCTGTTTTTGATATCCTCCAGTTTCCAAGAAATTGGTAGATAAAGAGGGTACCAAAACTTATCTGGGTTGTGTTTCCCCACAATGGTCGATAGGAGGGTCTGAATCTTTCCAAGTGGTGTGCGTAGCGAGGCAGGGCGATGACTACGTTGGCCAGGGGCTCAAGATCATAGTGCAGGGAGACTACATCTTCTATGGCAATTACCTCGCCTCCTGAGCCGACCAAGGCCCTGGGACGTTCTCCACCATCGTCCTCACCCAACCCGGACCCTATTAGGGTCAGTATTGCCAGCAGGTAGACCTGAAACATCTTACCTTTAATATAATTTTGAATTAATGGGAATAGTTATGAAGAGGTGAATATGCATGAAACAGGAAGTTTGTGTGTGGAACGCAACTTGGATCGATATTCATTGGCTGAGGGAGTGGAAGGTGTGTGTGAAAAGAGTTTTGATTGAGGAATAGGAGAAGACGGAGAAGGAGAATTAGATGTACTGGTAGGTTGTGCAAGTGACTCTTCCAACACCAGGCTTTGCGGTGCACACTCAAGATCGTCCGCATGCACCCACTTGGTATCTCTAGTTGACAATTCCTGTATTTCAAACTTGTTACCCTGTCAAGTTATCACGTGGTGTGGGCCTGTAAATTTGTCATTCAATTTAGAGGTGCGCATAAATGAACAAGCAAATACCAGATCTCCAATATTGATACTGACAGGTGAGGTAGAATTATGTTGGCATTGCAACATGCTCTCCTGAGATGAAGCCAGATTTGCCTGTACATACTGATGGATTTTCTGGAAATCTGACATTTTCACCTTTACATAGTCATCCATATTACAGAGGGGACCAGGCCTTGAGGATAATATAGAATAGGGGAGGTCTTTATTGAACCCATATAAGACAAAGAAGGGAGATTCGCCAATGGAGTCATTGATGGAACTATGTATAGAGGCTACAGCTTGGTGTATCCATTCATCCCAGGACACTGTTTCTGATCCTAGATGTCTTAAACACTCCAAAATCTTCCGGTTATGGTGCTCTACGAGGCCATTGGAAGCGGATGGTTAGGAACAACATCACATTTGTTGATTTTTTACTGTTTACAAATTTCGACCAGACCACTGTTGTTAAACTCTGTGCCATTATCTGTAATAAATGGGTAGTGAATGGGCAAATGACATGGTTTTCGCGGTTTTATCTGAGAGAGACAAGAGGACACAGTGGCGTGAGAAGTGATCAATTGCTACAAATAAGTTCTGTACGAGGTAATTTAAGGAGGTTGATATAGATTCCCAAGGGTGTGATGGAATTGGATATTGCGAGAGCGGTGCAGGTGATCCGTTTGATCCTTTGTGGCGGTTACAAGAAATACAAGAGTCACAGTGCACGTTAATGTCTCGACGTATAGTTGGCCTATAATATCCAAGATGTGTTTGTCTCAAACACTGATCTTTACCCGGATGAGATGCATGAAGAGTGTCATGAATAATTTGAAGTACCGCAAGTATTAGATTAGTAGGGACAACGAGTTGATGTACATCCCTGTGGGTGTGTCCTTTCCTGTAAGTAATGTTTTTCTGTACAAGATACCATCACTAAAGATGAACTCATCTATTGGCACTGGCAGAGTAGGTAAGGTCGAATTATCATCCGATTCTAGGAAATAAATTATCTTGGACCATACAGGGTCCTTGCGCTGACAATTCTGAACGACATCGGATGTTAATGTGGTGTAAGCAGTTTCGTTTGGCTGATATGATGTGACTGCCGCTGCCATATGGTGTGAAAGTGTGTCTGCAACTACATTTGATTTCCCTGGCACGTACTGAAAGGTTGGATTAATGTCCTGGATGATGACTGACCATCTACCTAGTCGACCTATAAGGTATCTTCCCTTGAACAAATCGCAAAGAGGGATGTGGACTGTCTGGATATGCACTGGGTAACCATATGCTACATCTCTGAAATGTTTCAGAGACCAGACCACTGCTAGGGATTCCAAATCCATAACAATGTAATTGCCTTCTGCGGGGTTGAGGGTGTGACTAGCATATACTATTGCATGCTTCCTTGATGCCTGATCTAGTTGCATCAATATTGCACTAATTCTTGCGGCTGATGCATCCGTGCACAGAAGAAAGGGTTTGTATAATCAGGGAAGGCCAAAACTGGGCCATTTACAAGGGCTATGATCAATACTTCGAAGGCCTGTGACTGATCTTTAGTCTACACAAAAGGTGAATTTTTCTATAGCAACTGAGTCAGAGAAGCGGCAATCTGTGCATACCTTTTAATAAATCGTTGGTAGTAACCACTCAGTCCAAGAAAACTCCTTACATCATCTGTACTGGTAGGTTCTGGGAAGCTGATGACCACCTTAATCTTATCTTCAGTAGTATGAGTACCCGCAGCATCAACTATATGCCCAAGGAATTTAATTTTCTTTCTTAGGAAGTTCCATTTACTGAGGTTAAGCTTTAGACCAGCCATCTGAAGGTGCTCAAATACTTGTTGAAGCTTAGCAAAATGTTCAGGGATAGACTTGCTCACCACAATTATATCATCCAAGTAGGCTAAAAGAGAGTGGCCAATCATGCCACTGAAGATTGAATGGATGAGTCTCATTAAGACTGAAAGGCCATTCCTTAATCCAAAAGGAAGCCTCTTAAACTGAGAATGCCCAGAAGGGGTGCTACATGCTGTTACAGGGAGAGATGACTCTTCCATTTCTACTTGCCAGTAGCCACTGAGTAGGTCAAGGGATGTAAAGACCAGGGTGTTCTCACCTAGAGACTCTAACAAATCAGTTAAAACTGGCAATGGAAAACGATCGGGTACAGTGATAGAATTTACTTTACGATAGTCCACTACTGGTCTAAACTGTCTGTCCTTTGGAACTAGAAAAAGTGATCTATTCCATGGACTGACAGAGTGCTCAATAATGTCCTGATCTAACATGGTTTGTACTATCTCGTGCACTTCTTTTCTCAAACTGTGGGGTAATCGATTCGCAGGTATGTAAATTGGCTGAGTTCCTGGCACTAGTTCTGTGTGATGTTGCACCAGCGCTGTCTTGCCCATAGGTTCTCCGGGTAAGGCAACTACATATCGATAAGCTGCAGAAGATTGACTAATTGATCCTTATGCTGTGGGAATTCCCCAGAAGATACATGTGGGACTAGGTCAGGTGAAAGAGTCCTAGCAGATCCCTTAGAGTTGATGGCATACATACCAGATGGATCACTATCATCATCATCCTTAGTAGAGGCGTGGCTCAATCGGTAGAGAAGTGGCCTGCCGTTCTAATGGACCCAGGTTCAAATCCCCGCTGGAGCAGGGAACAGTTTAAGGATCTGAATTTTATTAAATCAGGCTTTACTGATCTACCAGAAGACCCGCCGACACGTCGTAAAAATATCCCCGCTAATACCAATACACCAGTCCTGTATGAGACAGCCCTAGTATGTTTTCAATATGGACGGTGGGTGTTAACGCCGAAGTGGTGACATGTAGAGGTGTATGGTATGTAGGTGGACTGCTGGGCCTTGAAGAGGTGTATGGTATGTAGGAGGACTGCTGGGCCTTGATAGCAGGCTGTGAAGCCTATGCCCAGAGTCGGACACATAAAAAAAAAAAAAAATATGAAGAATGGTATATCCATGGTCGTTGGGTAAACCAGGAGATCCCCGATCTTTATACCACTTTTTAGCTTCAGTGGAGCATTAATGACATTTAACAAGTACAGTACAGATACCACAAATTATCCTCCAACACAGTGCACAATGCCAACTCATAAGTTAAGCCATTCACACAACACGTCTCAGGTAATATTAGTACATCCACCCCTTCTTTCACACCCACAACACGAACAGAGGCTTTGGTAAACCCATGGGGCAACAAAATCGTGCATTGTTTTGTCACCGCACACCTCGTCTCCGCGCATTGTAGAACGTCATTAAAACTATGTGAGGTAGTTAAATGAGACGTGTCTGAGTCAGCTATTGTGTGACTGTTAAAGGGGTTGTCATGATCCACTACTGAATGCTTAGAGGGTGTGTCATTAGATGTTAGTGAATTTACTACTTTACTCTCAGGTAGTGGTGGATTTACCTCTTTACTCTCAGGTAGTGGTGGAGTCACGTTAGACTGAATGACTGAGTTTATCTTGGAGAGTACAGGACGTGGGTACTCAATGCTAGACACTGGGAACCCTTTAATGTCTATTTTACCACAAGCAGGTAATAGGGCAATGGATTGTTGACCCATGGTGGGTAAACCAATAAGAGTATCTGCTGGATATCTGAGATCATCTGTTCCATGAAACTCTGCTGTGAAAGGTTTTAAGGCTTCATCAAGTTGAATCTCTATAATGACTCTTCCTTTGACATTAAACTCTGAGCTGTCCACCACACAGGCAAATATCAGGTGGTTCAAGGATCCTAACATTTCTACTTGTTCCCCTAATGCTGTTTAGAGAGGTTTCCGAGATTAAATTTACCATTGATCCTGTGTCCATGAAAAATTATATTTTGACCCCTTTGCTCCAACCTACAATAACTATGCCTAAAAAAGTTATAGGCCCTACCTGGCGAATAAAGTGTCGATCTTTTGTTATGTGACATTCTTCCGATATGGGAGCTCCTCTTCCCCCGACCGGCGGCTCGCAAGGTAATGACACTCATCAGTGGTGTGATCAGTACTGTTCTTGTGATGTTTGCAAGTAGGATGATGCAATCGCGAGGGTGTGCGCTGTCGCCCTTGTGAGTGGTAACGTCCTTGTTTTCGATAACAGCTTGATGCTTGATGATCGGCGTAACTGCAGTGCCAGCACACAATCGAGGGTTGTTTGCCCCATCGTACATTGGACTGGTCACAACCGCTTGCTGGTGATCAGGGCTGTGAGTGGGAATGGATAGTGTTAGGTTTTCCCCTGGTAATCGGTCGTGAATGTGAGTAATATGATGAAGTGGTAGAGGTATGAAAGACTTTTGCAGTTCTGTTCGCGGAGTGAGAGGGTGAGGTGCGAGTACTTTCATGACGAGTGATTCTTGATCCCAGTCTTTCTGCTGTTCCCTTTGAGACGTCCAGAATTTCGTCTCCTAGATTAAAACCTAACTCTAGGGCTACTTCCTGTTGTTTCCTATCCAGCCAGTTCATAAATATAAGGTAACCTAGTAAATCTCCAAAATCGTCCAGTGTAAGAATATACTTTCCATCACTACAAGTTACCCATGGAGTGTCTCGCAACAACTGGTGCATCTCAGAGCTTGTAGCTTTCGCTGCAGCTGCTGCCTCAAACAGCATTACATCTTTAATTGGAATTTCCATATCCTCCTGCATTGTCTGAGGAGATTAGCGAAACCACTGAGAGACCCGGCCTTGGAATGAGTACAAAAGATCTGTTTTATTCTGTGACGGAATTCATCGAATGTATTACAGCGGTCAAATTATCTCCCCCTCGGATCCCGGCTCCCATTTCTGATTTGCCTTGATGTAAACAGCCCCTATGATAAGAAACCTTTAGGGGTTCAGTCGTGATTTGTCGATTGCAAACATCTGTTTCGACTTCTCTGAGGAAGTCGTCGATAGACACAGAGTTATGTTCTGCCGTGTATTTTGGGCGGTTACCGTCGTCCAAATATATGGACTGCGGAGGGGGAGCCGGATTCGCCATTACTGGAAGGGTGTGAGGTTGGGAAAATGTGGGAGTAACTGAAGTACTGGGTTGAGATGCAGAGACGGTAGTGGTAGTTGGGTGTGGCAGAGTTGGGAGCTGAGATGCTGTGGTAGAGAAATTAGAGGAAGTGGTAGTAGAATGGGCAGAGGGAATTTCTAAAGAGTCATTTAGAGAGGGTGGTGTATCTAGATTTATTTTATCTGGAATAAAATTATCTGGGTTTTCTAGAACAGAAGTAGTAGTGGTAGTAGTAGTGGTAGTGAAAGAGTTCAGTGGTAGGTGTGTGAGTAGATGAATATGGTTTTTACATACGACCATCCACTGTGTAGACGATTCAAGGAATTTACATCACCAAGATCAACCTCCTCGCATTCAGTCTTAGGTTGCTGGCGAACAGGAGAGAGAATTTTTTTTGTTGAAATATGACATGTAGTGAAGTAAGGATATTTATATTAATAGTTATGAGAATGAAAATGTTTAATATACAATGAGAGGATGAGGGAGTGTGAAATATTTTCAGTGATAATGAAGGGGAATATGCACAATGAAAGTGAATATGAAAGAAAATAGCTTGAGTGAAGGTAAATGAAGTGTGAGAGAAGCGTGACGGATGAAGTGGGCGAGAGGTTTGATGAATATAGGAGATGCAATACAGTGAATGAAAGCAGATGAATGGTAATATGAGTCACAATATGTAGAGAAAATCTGTAGCATAATCTCTATAGAAAGTCAAGGTATGAGCAGATGAAATTAAACTATATATTTAAACATACTGAATACCGAAGCGTTGTAGAATGAAGTGAACTTAGGTTGGCTGGAGGAGCAACTTCAGTGAGGCGAGTCCCTCCCACACAGAGGAGCCGAGACGCTGGGTGGAGAGTAACGTCACAAATGATGTCGACCCATTAGATGCGACCTGGAGCATCAGATGATCACCATGAAGACGTTGAATGAAGAAGGCAACGATGACGTAGCCTGCACTGGTTGGCTGGCCATGGACCCAGGGAAGGAGGTGGAGGTGATGGTGTGGTGTGGTGGTTGCTGGGCGTGGGTGTGGGGCTGGCTGGCGGGTGGGGAGCTTAGTTAGCAAAGCGCGAGAGGTATGAGAGCTAGGGCAGTTGGGGTGTAGTGGGGTGTATAATTATTATAATTTTCTTACTGATTGTTTTTAGCTGTGCAGGTGTTGGTGAAAATTGATCGGGGCTGAAGATCGGTGTAGACAAAAACTTCAGGGACTTACTTTAGGAAGATCTCACCAAGAAGTACGTAGGCGACACAACCACAAGACAAGCGAACAGAGAGGTGTGTGGTAGGTGTGTAGACTGGAGCAGGAACAGAGCACCGGCATAAGCGAGGTGTGGCCAAGGGGCTATCACTACGAATATACTGTACGGAGGCAATGTGAATGAGATCCGACTCACCGCTGTCACCAATTTGTTCCACCCCTCTGGTATACCCAGTTAGGATTAATCCAAAGGTCTTGATGAATTTACAACAGGTGTTTATTTGGAAAAGACAAACACAGGTCCAACCCGTTCTGTACCAGCCCCACAACTGCCCAGCGAGGGCAGTGAGGGAGCCGGCAGCCGACATGCTTGCTGTGCAGCTTATGCAATCAGATGGTGCATGCACTTTTGGTCACGTAGACACTTACTAGTAGATACATATACTGTTAACGTATATACTTATGTAGTTAGTTCTAGTTTACAAGATTAAGATATTATGAATGTATGGTTACATAGCATGGTTAGTTACACAGTATGAACACAATAAAAAAATACGTTTAGAATTTTTCCATCATATTTTAATACAAAATTTAAAAAGAATGAAATATAGCGAATTTCACATTTCAGTCAATCTACACAACATTGTTGTAAATAAACTGAAAATGAAAATATTTGGTCAATGTAATTTTTTAAACATATGCACAGTGGGAAAAAAAAAAACAACTATATACTCCTTGACACACACAGCCTCGCTTGTCTTTGTAAACTTCTCAGTTGTTTTACTCCAAAACTTCGTTTGGTGGCCAGTCGTTTGTACTATAAGTATTTTGGTGCGTCCCTATGAATCATCCAGCAGTAGTCCGCCATCATACTGACATCCCAACGTCCCTAGTATTCTTTCCATGTCCTAGATATCCTTATGGAATCTTTCACCCTATTCTTCACTCATTGCTCCCAGACTTTCTGGGAAAAATTCCAAATGCAAATCCCAAAAGTGAACTCTGAGACTGCTGTTTCAACCCAACTCCTTAAACTTGAACAAAAAATATCTCACAGTTTCTTTGTAACTTGGATCCTTATTGTTACCTGAAAACTTATAAATGAATTCTTTGAATGATACTCAATGCTCTCGTTCCAGGTCGTTCATTGCATTATCAAACTCTGCATCAGAAATAAGTTTTCTAATGACAGGTCAAGTAAATACATCCTCCTTCAGTTTAGCTTCAAACAAACAAGGAAACTTTTGGCACAAGTACACAAAACAGGCTCCATCTTTTGATAGAGCTTTGACAGACTGATCATTAATCCAAGCTTAATATGAAGTGGTGGTATTGGCACTTTATCTGGATGCATTCAAGCTAGGTCTGATGATGTTTTTGGCACCATACCGTAGACTTTTTTCTGTTTGGCCATTCCTTTTGGACCCAATGTATATTCTTGGCTCTGCTGTTGCAGTCACAGAGAAAAGATGGAAAATTTTGTATACCCTGACTGCTGACCCAGTAAAATACACAGAACTTTCAGGTCCACATATATGATGCAACGGTGATCATCATAGTCGATTTTCTCGAGAAAATTTGCCAAATTCCGATACGCTTCTTTTAAATGCACAGAATGAGCAACAGGTATTGATGCATATTTATTACCATTATGAAGTAACCATTTCAGGCTTCTTTTTAATGAATCTATAAATAGTCTTCATTCTGCTGCAATACAATCTCTGCCAAGTTTCTGCACTAGGCCACTTACAGTAGGTCAGTGCAACAAACCAAGGATCCATCTTTCTTGAAATATGGTGGAAACTTTTTTTCTCTGTTTCGGTATCAAGAGACGTTGTGTCTGGAAGTAAGAAGTTCTCATCTTTTAATCGAGACCCCAGGAGCTCTGTAGCATCTTTGGGGAGACCGAGATCTCCTACTAAATCATAAAGTTCATCCCGAGAGAATGGTTGCTTGAACACACTGGGACAAATTCTCCATAGTCTACTGCAGCAATTTCTTCATGTGAGTGAGTTTCTACATGATCAAGACTATCAGGTGGAGTGAGGATTGGTAGATCAGGTCCACGTGGTACAGGTCTTATTGTTGATAGATTAGGATAAACAATTTCTTTCTCTTTTGTTTTGTTGTAGCCTTGAATTTTGCAAGGGAAAAAAAAACAATTGTTACTATGATTTTTGGGTTCTCACCATATCGTCGGAATACCAGAAGCAAGAGCCTTCTTTTTACCTTTAGTCCATTGTTTTAGTTCCTCAACACAATCAGAGCAGACACTGTGAGGGGCCCAGTTTTTGTCCTGGTCACCAAATTTTATTTTAAAGTAGGCGTAATATATATATATTTTTTTTTGCAAAACTTTCAATGTTCTGTAACTGTTTTTTCAGTACAGATTTTCTAGAAATGTACCAAAAACGATCAGGACTGTTCACACAACCTCTAGACGCCATAATGTGATCGTTAACAGTAGCCTACAATAAAATTTTGATTTATCTGTAAAGGAAAAAATAAATAGCACTACCTCATCAATAAAACACCACTGTATTTATTAAATATCACTGTGATAAAAAGGATCCTCCACTGAACGTAATTTACATGCGCACAAGTCAACTGAGTAGCGCTGAGATAATGTTTGCTGCACTCCATTACTGGTATGACTCATCACAGTGTTGTGTTCCATCTATATTTTTGCATATTAGCATATAAATAAGTGTTGTTTTAAACATGGATTTCAGTATTAGAAAATACTAAATTCAAACACATTATAATTGTAAAATATATCCTTATGTCGATAATTATATAGTGTGAAATGATAAAAAAAAAAACTAATTGGAAACTAAAAAAAAGTTTGCGAAAAAATGTTACCTGATGGAGGAAAATGGTTTTCATTGTTTAATTCAGCACCAAAAGAATAAATAAATAAATAAAATAAAAGTCACATGAAATAAAACAGTTTTTTCAATGTCTATCTGTTACTGATGCAAAGCATGTCGATACAACAAAGGTATCAGTAACATACAAGAGAGTGTTGGTGTATAATATGCAAAATAAATAACGCAGGGAAGAGGTGCTACGAAGCCTCCAGTGCCACTTGAAATACGACCCCCGGTGAAAGTGTAAGTATAAGACTCAATACAAAGGACAACATATATATTCTTTTCCTATAGTATCCTACAGGTTGTACAGGATAGGAGTGAATGATTTCGATAAAACGTAGCACATATTACATCGCCTGTGACTGATTTATTTCCAAGATAAAAGTGTGTTATTTTCCTGGGTGAAAAGCATAATATCCAGTGCAGTTTTAGTCGGGCTATTTTTAATGGACGAAATAGGGCCAGTTCCACAACTACAATACTGAGTCTTGGTTGCATAAAATTCGATGAGCCTTGGTCATGAGATAGGAATGAGTCTCCTTGATTACCTGGCAGTCATGTGAGATGCATGCAAAGGGTTATGGTCCTAAGGGAATTTCTTCAGATTAGAGAAGATGCGATATTCTTAATGTGTATCATGGAGGTGGTAATGACAGTGGTGGTGATGCTGGAAGATTTTATGTAGGGGAATGTTGTACAGGTAAATAAATGAATGCAGTTATTTCTACTGCCATTAATCTATTTATAGTAATGATTTGTTTGTTGGAGATTTTAATTAAATTTATGGATAAATTGTCGGTAACCCCCTCTCTCTCTCTCTCTCTCTCTTTCTCTTTCACACACACACACACACACACACACACACACACACACACACACACACACACACACACACACACACACACACACACACACACACACACACACACCTCAGACACAGACGCCTCAATCCTCTACGGGGTGGGAACAATCAAATCGCCTCCATGTCCCCCTGGCTAACGCCATTTCACTGCCCTGCTCCCATCTCACACACCCCTCTCTCATATACCTCTCCACTCCATCCCTCCATCTCAACCACGGCCTTCCCCTCCTTCTCCCCCCCCCCTCCACCTCACTTGCATACACTCTCCTCGTCAGTCTCTCGCTCTCCATCCCCTCCACATGGCCAAACCACCTCATTGTATTTCTCCTAACACTTTCTATCACATCCATATCTTCACACAACACTCCTTCATTTCCTTATTTGTCAGTCCGTCTCTCCACATGCTCCTCTCATATAACTCATTTCCACTGCTCTCACGCGACTTGTGACCTTCCAACAAGGTCCAGGCTTCATTTCCATACGATAGGGTTGGTATCACAATACTGTCATGCAGTAACATTTTTTACTTCCATGCTCACTTCCCTGTTCCATATCACTGCTTTCAAAGAACCAGCAATCTTTCTTCTCTCTTATACCCATTCAAGCACTTCACCCTCCAAACTTTCATCCTTAGTCATCACAGCACCCAGTTACTTAAACGTACTCACATTTTCCATTTCCTCCTCATCCAGCGTCACTGTACATTCAGTGACTTCATTTCTCTCGAAGACCATAACTTTACCCTCCCTACATTCACCTTTAGAATCCGTTTCTAACACACTCCCCTATACTCACTCGCAAAGCCTTGCAGTTCCCCTTCGTCTTCACTTAACAGTACAGTATCATCTTCTGGTAAATTACCAATATGCTGGGAATCGAACCAGGGACTCTCAGATGAGAGCCAGGCAGCATACCACTACACCACGACCAGGTAAAAGTTAACTCACGTTGTCACAATCTTGTAACCAACGTCCCTCCGCCCCCACTGTGGGCATGAAGAGGATGAGTTAACCCCCTGGCACTCGGGCAAGTAGATGCTTTTAATCTATCCCAAGCACTTACGGCAAGTCAGAATGAAGGGAGAACATGTATTGTACATCTGTACTGTACACAGTACTTGCCGTAAGTGCTTGGGATAGATTAAAAGCATCTACTTGCCCGAGTGCCAGGGGGTTAACTCATCCTCTTGATGCCCACAGTGGGGGCGGAGGGACGTTGGTTACAAGATTGTGACAACGTGAGTTAACTTTTACCTGGTCGTGGTGTAGTGGTATGCTGCCTGGCTCTCACCTGAGAGTCCCTGGTTCGATTCCCAGCATATTGGTAATTTACCAGATGATTTTTCCTGTGTACAGTACAGGTTTCTCACTTCACAGTATCATCTGCAAACAACAGTACAGGGAGTTTCCAAACTCTGCCCTCTCTCATTAGGGTAACTCTAACATCCACTGTCCTACCTTGTACCTCTTATATAACCCCATCCGTATACAGACTGAACAACCATGGGGACATAACACATCCCTATTTCAATTCAACATTCAAGTAGAAAATTAACTCAGTTCACTATTCACACACACTGCAGCCTTAACACCCTCATACATACTCTTCACGACCTTCAATAACTTCCCATCTACTCCATATATCCATATATTCTTAATACTTTCCACATTCCATGTCTGTCCACACTGTCATATGTTTCTCCAGATCCATGAAGGATGCATATAACTTCGTTGCTTTCTCTAGAAGCTTTTCCACTAATGACCTAAGAATGAACATCTGATCTACACAAGCTCTTCCCTTCCTAAAACATTCCTGTTCGTCTCCAAGTCATTCCTCTGTTATTTTCTTAACTCTGCCGTAAAGTATCCTACCATAAACTTTTCCTATTACACTAAGAAGACAATTGCCCCAGTGTTAACCACAGACTTCTTTTTCTCCTTTTCCTTTGTGCAGGGGTATATATACATATATATATATATATATATATATATATATATATATATATATATATATATATATATATATATAGATCAGATGTTCATTCCTAGGTCATTAGTGGAAAAGCTTCTAGAGAAAGCAACGAAGTTATATGCATCCTTCATGGATCTGGAGAAACATATGACAGTGTGGATAGACATGGAATGTGGAAAGTATTAAGAATATATGGATATATGGAGTAGATTGGAAGTTGTTGAAAGCCGTGAAGAGTATATATGAGGGTGTTTAGGCTGCAGTGCGTGTGAATAGTGAACTGAGTTAATTTTTCTACTTGAATGTTGGACTGAAATAGGGATGTGTTATGTCCCCATGGTTGTTCTGTCTGTATACGGATGGGGTTATATGAGAGGTACAAGGTAGGACAGTGGATGTTAGAATATATATATATATATATATATATATATATATATATATATATATATATATATATATATATATATATATATATATATATATGGGAATCTCCTAAATCGCACATTTCTAAACAGAACACCGAATTCATAATATGCGGCAACGTCACGCAACTGTATGCACTATCAGTTTTTTATTAACCACCGCACTGACTGGATGCGTCAGTGTATCATGCATTTGGATGCATGATACACTGCATGTTTATGAAAATGCCCAGTAGCTGTGGTAATCCAAGAATAATAAAAAGTAACCTTTGAGACACAAATTTCAACAGAAAAATAGGAAAAAGGCCGTGCCCATCTGGTAAAGAATTAATTGTGGATCATAATTCTTCACAAGAATGGCGCGGCGAGTCCACGTATATTAAGAAACTCTCGATCTCATGTGAAGTAATTTTGGTACATATGTAACACAGATAGTTAACTGTTGAACTGTGATTGCAAGAAGTGAGTGGGGGAAGAAGTGGGGTATTCAAGGAAGCTGGCAGGTGGCCATCGGCAGTGTTTACGAACGATCTATGCATCCAGCCGCGGTGTTTATCAACCACGGCTCTGACTGGAAGCGCCAGTGTATCGTGCATCCTTAATTCTCATTTATAGCTTTTAGAGGAATGTTTATAAAGATGCCTAGTTGTTGTGGTAATCCAGGAAAAATAAAAAGTAGCTTGTGAAAGACTCATTTTAATACATAATATGGAAATGATTCCACCTATAACAACAAACTTGCTATCTTTTCATTCATTCATTGCCAGACGCCATGTATTCCAAACGGGGTGGCCAAGGGCTTAGAGTTAATTGTTTTACAGGGAGGGGCACTAATCCTCCACCAACCCCACTTGACACGTAGGGAGAACGTTATGCCAACAGCATCTGGTGTTCCCAGGTGGTGACCCATCCAAGTACTAACCAGACCCAACGTTGCTTATCTCAAGTTATGTAATTTTGGTACATATGTAATACAGATAATTAATTGTTGAATTGTGACTGCAAGAAGTAAGTAAAAAAAAATGTGGTATTCAAAGACGCCGGCAAGTGGCCACTGGCAATGTTTACGAACCATCTGTCCAACTGGCCACGTTGTTTATCAACCACAGCTCTGACTGGATGCGTCAGTGTATCACACATTCTAAATCCTCATACTAGCTTTCAGAGGAATGTTTATAAAAATCCCCAGTAGCTTAACCTGTGAAAGACTCATTTCAATAGAGAACGTGGAAAGGCCGCACCCGTTTGGTAAACTCAACGAATTAATGACTCTTATGACGACACGGAGACAGCTGAGGGCGATGACGATACCGTTGATGAGGAGGAAGTGGCACAAAGGCGGCAGCATGAGGAAGCAGCACACTCACTTCATGCTAAGAGGCTTACGACCTTAGTCTTAAACTGTGGGAAGGTATTCACCTTGCCCTATCCATATATTTTGGTAATCTTAACGCATGAAAGGGAGAGCGTTCCCCTGTGAATGGCAAAGCATTACCACAGTGTAGTACTAGAATCTGCGGTGAGTCACATAGCACCCCTTTGCATGCCCCTTCGTCATATTATAGCAGCCTTGTGCAAAGAGAACTATGTAGAATTTGAAGGACCCTACGGTGTATGTGATGGGAATTTTAATTTTAATTATAAAAAACACCAGCTGCTGTTGGCATAACGTTCTCCCTACGTGTCAAGTGGGGTTGGTGGAGGATTAGTGCCCCTCCCTGTAAAACAATTAACTCTAAGCCCTTGGCCACCCCGTTTGGGATACATGGCGTCTGGCAATGAATGAAATGAATGAATGAATAAAAACATCGTGTAAAGAAAAAAATATTGCGTTAAATATTATCTTTTAAAAAAAACTTCACTGCTCTTCCAGAGATGCCTAATTTATGATGAGAAGAAAACAAAGATGAGATACTGTATCCACTCACATTTCATTTTTCACTCTTTCTACTAAGCTGTTTATCAGATATGGTCCATGATACTTGTTTAATTAGTTTGACTAGTTCATGAAATGATTCCTACAGTAAAGAATGGCCTAGTACTACCTAAACAGAAGAATCGTGCACAGCCAGTTAGAGTTACGAAGTCTCATGTTTGTGTTCGGTAAACTTTTACAAGTCCGCACAATTTTGTTTTGGCTTGGCAATATATTTTTCTTCTGAATTTTGGTGTGATTTAAACGAATTTTACCTTTATTTTTGGTGCTCGTGATTGGTTTTCAAATTAACCCTCCCTCCCAAGTGTCTTGGGGCACTGACGGGATTTCGGGGTTCTGGATGGGAAAAATGGCAAAAACAAGATCTGGGGCAGAAATTTAGTCGGAATCGGTATTACCAGCCAAGGCGTATTCACAGGGTTATTACTGACCGCATGAACCCCTTTGAAGCTATGTCTGACACCGAATTTTTCCTATGGTATGGATTTTCCAAAGCCTGTTTGCATATTCTTACAAAGAGTATTCAAGAACATATACCAGTCTTTTATAATAAAAGAGGTAAGAATTGTTAACAATAAGATATTAAACTGAATGTCAATCTTAGAAACTATCATATGCTTTTTTAAAAGATTTTAAATTTTACAATTAATCATTGTTACCAACTGTTTACAGTACCTACCCACACAAAGGGGTGCTTTCAAGATTACCACTTGTGTGGAAGGTGTGAGCTTCCACTTCGAGTGGGGTGCGGAACGGGTAACCAGTGCCCTCAGTTTCAAGACTACAGGCGTTAGTCCGACTCAAGCCTCGGAACCTTCCCCCCACGTCCTGGTCATTTTGGCTGTAAACCAATTCGGCTGTAGAGGCATAAAGTGGCAAATGGTCGAGTTGCTTTACGGCCAATGTAGAGGTTAGGCTAGGTTAGGTATGGCCTAAACATCTTCGACCTAACAGGGTCACTGCAGAAAATAAATGTGGCCGGATAGCCCCGAACTCCTCCCCCCTCCCCCGTCCATGTGGGCAATGTCGTCAGTCTGAGTTGAGTAAGAATCTTACAATATTGTTCATTTCCATTAAATATGCTTTAATAATTTCTATTCCTGGTTATTAATGTTCGCTGGTGACCAGTTTGTTGTAGGTTTGAGGGTAAAGCGGGCAACTTTTTCATGATGACAGACTCGCCAGTAATTCTCCTCATAAGATTAGTTATCTCTAACTCGCGAAATTCTGAAATTGCGGCCTGTGCCCAGTTTCATAAGACCGTGACTTAGGATGTTCAACTTGTGACTGTGTGTTTGTGTATATATATATATATATATATATATATATATATATATATATATATATATATATATATATATATATATATATATATATATATATATATATATCCACATGTTCCTCTCAGATAACTTAAGAGTGAGAGCAGTGAAAATGAGATATTTGTGAGAAGCATGTGTAGTTTCATGGAGACAGAGACTGACAAATGAATAAGTGAAGGAGCGTTGTGGTGTGGATGTGGATGTGATAGAAAGAGTCAGGAGAAATATGCTGAGGTGGTTTGGTCATGTGAAGTGGATGGAGCCCAAGAGACGTACGATGAGAGTGTATATGATTGAGATGGAGGGAGGGAAAGGGAGGGGGAAACCGAGGATGAGATGAAGGGATGGAGTGGAGAGATATATGAGAGAGGGAGGTGTGAGCTGGGAGGAGGTTAACGACATGGCAGGGGCAGGGCGATATGGATGCGATTTTTCTGTGGCCACCCATTCCGGGATTAAAGAGTCTGGGTATATATATATATATATATATATATATATATATATACAGAGAGAGAGAGAGAGAGAGAGATTACATGAGGTGAAAGACCATTTTTAACATAATAAATCTCAACTACTGGACACAAATGATAATTCTACTTGTACGAGTATGTTCCTCTTTTCCTGTTTCTGAATCATACGCTACCCATAGGCTATATTATAACGAAAATGAGCTGTATTGGTGCTGGTGATGATGGAGATGATGATTATGATGACGTTGATCGGTTAGCTCCTTTCATCATAAAAACAATATTAGTTTTTTTTTTTTTTATATAACTTTTTCTCGGGAGCTGGGATGACGATGATGATGATGCTGATAATGATGATGAAATTTAAAGTTCTAATGGTGGTAAATACAATACCAGTTTTTGTACTGATGATAATATGGAGGGTAATTTCGGTGTGCTTGTGGTAGTAACAGTGATGGACGGTATAATGGAGGCGTGAGATAAGTATCATGAGCTCGGTAATTATCTTGATAACTCTCTCAATCACCTGTCCTCTGTTTAATACATCCAGTCTGATGACATACTAGAGAGAAAAAAATGTGAGTTGGAAAAAAGGTTGGGTTTTAGGAGAGAGCTTCACACGGAACGAAAGCCGCTGACCCACCGTCGCGTAATGCCTCAGCGTCAAGGAAAAAATTTGGCAACGCTTGCTAACAAAACCTACTAAGTCAGTTTAATCTAATCAAAATTAGACTAACGCAATTTAACGAAAGGAAATCTAACAATGTAAATTATCCTAACCTAATCAAACTTAAGGTAAGCTAGCATAATCTAACAGAACCTAACCTAATCTAACTGAACCCAGCCTAACCTATGCTGAGCTAACTTAACCAAACCTAATCTAACGTCACCTGATCTAACTGTCCTAACCTACCCTAATCTAACCTACCCTAATCTAACCTACCCTAACCATGCCTAATCGACCTTAATTTAATCTAGCTTAACTTGATCTAGCCTCTTTTTCCCCAGCTTAAGCTAACCCGTGATGCCTTGAAGCTTAAGGACTTTGATCCGTACAAAAGAGCGGAACGAACGTCGCCTGGGTGTCAGTGGGAACAAGCGTCGCTGAATCGTACGTCGCCTGTGCACTTGTCCACGCAGGATCCGGGATGTGGAGTCCTCGCGATATAGGTTCCGCACACCAGTGGTAGAGGACAGGGTGACAGGGAGGCGATTCGCTTCTGGCAACCCTCTCCGGATTTATAAAGACGTCTGGCCATATATATATATAGAGAGAGAGAGAGAGAGAGAGAGAGATTGATTGATTCATTGATATTTCTAGACAATTATAACCACAGCAAGTTAAACTACTATAAGTGCAAGGGCGCGATATAGCCTTCAGTATACTCGTCTCCATTTCGGTGCTCTTCTAAGCTTACTAAAATCACCTTTTACTGGACCAGCAAGAATGTTTTAGGAATTACGTCATGAGGTTAATGGGGTTAAGTGCAGTAAAACTAATGGCCACAATAAGGCAATAGACGTGAACGATGATGATCATGATGATGATGATAGTAGGAGTGATGATGATGATGATGATGATGATGACGATGATTGCAGGGAGGATGATTAAAAATAAAAGCAACAGTGGACGTTAATGGTGGTATAGTCGCCGTGGCAATAGTGTTGGAAGTGATAATGAAAGCGTGTGGTAAGTGTTATTAGCTCTGTAATTACCTTGATTACATTTTCACCACCTGCGCTGTGTTTAATGTTAAATTATGACTGAATTTAGGGCAATTGACCTTTGATGATGATGATAATGATGATAAGGATGAAATGGTGATGATAACAATCGACGCATTAGCACTATCTATCTATCTATCACTATCTCTCTCTCTCTCTCTCTCTCTCTCTCTCTCTCTCTCTCTCTCTCTCTCTCTCTCTCTATATATATATATATATATATATATATATATATATATATATATAATATACTATAGCACTAACCGTGTGTGTGTGTGTGTGTGTGTGTGTGTGTGTGTGTGTGTGTGTGTGTGTGTAATTCTCCGGGTCAGTCAGGATCACTTGATGGTCGTGATCGTCAGCTTTTACCCTCCTGGAAGGGAGCTGAGAGCTCATATAGTCCGATCTAAGGGCAAGGCTGTGACCTTCACACACGCCCACACCCGTCCCCTTGCTCAAGGGGGACAGTAACCACCCACTTCGTCAGTGAAACTTTTCGCAACCTGAGCGAGGCGCGAACTCCCGTCCACCAGTTGGCAAGCGAGAACGTTACCACTGCACCAGCGAGCGGTGTGTGTGTGTGTGTGTGTGTGTGTGTGTGTGTGTGTGTGTGTGTGTGTGTGTGTGTGTGTGTATTTTGGGCAGCCGAAACTGCACATTCAAATCGCACCAAAATTGGCACAAAAATCTCAAAAAATTCACTGATGTGAAAAAACTTAGTCCCATCACGATTGCAAAACTTTTATTATATTTAATGAGCAACCACATTTTGACCACTGTCCTTGACCTCTGACTGTTCTCATAATAGAATCCCTTTATCCATGCGTAACCTGAACAGTTCAGCAAAATTTGGTGTAAATAGGATGAAAACTTACAAGTTCACCTTGTCACGTGACCCTGACCTTTGACACATTGTTCTAAAAAAATCGGTGGACAAACTCCTTGGATAATTCTCAGCGCATTCATCATCTTTAGTCCAGATCAGACCAAAACTGTTTTAGTCATTTTATTCACAAGCCGATGCACGGTTCAGACTTTGGCCTTGCCCTGTAACCTTGGCCTTTGATTGTTCTCAAAACCGGACCTCTTCTTTCTTGCCTTACTCTCAAACCTTCCACCAAGTTTCATCTAAATCGAATAAAAAATTTGAGCTGAAATTCCTAGGTCAAACTTTGACCTAACCGTATGAAATGACCTTGACCATTGACATTTTATTATCAAACAAAATAGGTTAATTACATGCCTGTCCTTCCCCTCTTCGAATTTCGGTAACTCGGATAAGAGGTTTACACCGAGAACATCAAAACATAACAACCACTCTTGCATCGCGAGCGTGGGTGTAGCAAAATACGTTATCAGATTCAAGTGGTCAGCAGCGGGAAATAGCTTGACAAAGGTGATGGTAGTAGTGACGATGATGATTATGAACGATGACGATAGTTTCATTGACATGTAGCGTGTAAGAAGCTTATGGGATTTATACCCTGTTACACCGAATGGTTATGATCAGTACATTAATGGATTTCGTCGTTTTAATACCTTACTATGCTTTTGTCAAACAAAATCACCACATTTCCTATACAAATCACTCTTGCAACCCATCTTTAATTCCCGTAGAATATATGTGTTTATTTACATTCGCCTCTCACCTAGCAAGATTTGGTTATATTTATTGTCTTTGATCTGCCTAAGACATTTACAGGGTAAAAGTTTCACATTTTGGTGAGTTACATATCAGCTGCCCCCAAAATGGTGAAGTCAGTAGGCCTATGTCTTCCTGATAATTTGCTGAGAAATCCTAGCAGTTGAAGAATTGATATTGACAGATGCAGTCTATTCTAGTCATTAACCCGCCCCATCCCGACGTTTTCTGGGCAGTGGTATGCCTCAGTCTCGACATTTTTGGACCTTTTTTTTTTTTTAGGCTCTACCATTCGCTTTTGGTGAGAAACGTCGAAAATTCATAGAGAAATTGCTCACCTGAGGTTTAAAATACTCGATCCAGGTACGAGTACCTCCTTACCTGACTGGGTTTTCTAACAGGCTGGCACCAAAGAAAACGAGTTCTATGGGAGGGTAACTATTTTATCCACTCATAAACAGTATTTATTTATTTACTTGGTACGAATTTATATGTAATACAAGAGTATATTGGTTTTCAAACAGTAATATAGGCATTATAAGCATTGTTTCACTCACTAACTCATCACCATTCATGACCTTTTTTTCCAACATTACCTGAACATCATTTCTGACTGTTTCTTCCTCTAATGCTGTGTAAACTTTGTCCTCCACATTGTCATCAATTGGGGAATCACTCTGGCCCTGAATGTCTTTATTGGCCAGGTCACTGGTAACAGGTAAATTGCCGAGACAATGGCGTGCAGGGGGGGGGAGAGGTTATGCGGTGTAAGGCATTGTCCCTGCTTGGCATCTTGTAGAGGAATAGAGGAAGGTGTCCCGTGTATACGTGCCAAAAATCACTCGCGAAATCACTCGCGAAAATTGAAAATTGTGCAAATTAGGGACCTTGCAATGTTGCCGCATTAATTTACGTCTCCGGGATATGAGTGCACATCATGTGAGGACGTGAATTCACGTCTCCGGGATGGGGCGGGTTAATGACTAGTGAAAACAGTGACTGATACAGTGCAGATAATTTTATTATTGAAGGGAGCTGGTAGAATTGTAGGAAGAAAAAAAAGTATATAAATTCTTCTGATAACAGCAGCAGGAACAACAGCAACAACGCCACCACCACTATGACCACCACCACCACCACCACCACCACACCACCACCACCACCACCAACAACAACAACAACAACAGCACAATAATAATAATAATCATCATCATCATCATCATCATCACCATCTAATTCTGCGTTGCCCTATGAGAGGTGTAGGAGCCCGGGGCTAGGGAAGTTGGTCCAGACTCTTGAAAGTGGCATTACGTGGGCGATAACCCTGATCCAGTCCTTGGATATAAACCGACACAGGCTCAATCCGGTTGGAATGCCTTAATTACCCACTAAACCACCGGGCGCCATAGCTTGATTACACGGTTACCACCCAGCGTAGTTAATGATTTCCTGGTGTACAGGAAACCATTTGGCTTATCACTCAGTATAAGGCCATCCATAGACAGAAGGAAGGGGAAAGAAAAAAGAAACGGACATACGAGAAAAGAAGGAAGAAGGAAGGAAGAGATGAAAGGGCAGCCACCCGAGAGCGGCCTACATTGAATGAGAGGATGTTAAGCACCCTCGCCTACCACAAACAGAACAATACTAATAATAATAATAATAATAATAATAATAGTAATAAATAAAACTTTATGTCACTAGTCTCCACCTACTGTTTCTTACAATGACCTTGACCCCACTGGGGAGATTTGGAATTTTTTCCTATCAGCAATAGCCCACACCAGGACACAACTTGGGCAATTCAGATTACTTGCTCAGGTCTCATTGAAATTCCTACCAGACACGCTGAACTTATCTCGTTCACAACATATTACAGATATGACACTTTCTGGCATACGTTTCTACTGCGCATAAAAGATTTGGATTTTTGTTCTATCAGTAATGGCACATGCCAGAACACATAACCTGGACCCTCCAGATTCCTCGCAGTGTCTCCGATTCTGTTGGAATCGTCGCGAGACTCTGAGGCCGGAATAATAACACCAGCAAAAACAATAGTCTCCATCCATGTAATAAGTAAACTAACTAGAACTCCGCGGCTGTCCTGCGGACAGTCACTAGTTTCCATTTACTGTTTCTTACAGTGACCTGATCCCGTTGGAGAGATTTGTAATTTTTTGATAAAACGAAATAAACTCGTACGAATTGGTCTACCAAATTTCATTTTCAGATTACTTGCTCAGGTCCCGCTGATACCTCCAGTAGACAAGACCACCTTACCTCGTTCACATATGATACTGATATGACACTTTCTGTCATGCTCTTCCACTGCACATATAGGATGTGTATTTTTTTTCTATCAGCAATAGCCCATGCCAGGACACATAACCTGGGCCCTTCAGACTCCTCACACAGGCTCCGGTTTTTCTGAAGCTGTCGTGAGACTTTGAGACCGGAATAATAATAATACCAACAAAACAATAGTCTCCACCAATGTAATAGACGGAGACTAATAATAATAACAGGTGCAGGACCCATTTCACCGAAAATGTTGTTGATTAGTTCTCCCACTATCGTAGTCTTTTTTTTTTCCATCGTTCTGTACCCTGCCTCACCCCACCTACAACTTGGAAGAAGAAAGGGGATAATAAAAATAATAATAACTAATAATAATAATAATAATGATAATAATAATAATAACAACAACAACAACAACAATAATAATAATAATAATAATAATAATAATAATAATAATAACGACAATAATAAAAGTAATAATAATAATAATAATAATAATAATAATAATAATAACGACAATAATAAAAGTAATAATAATAATAATAATAATAATAATAATAATAGCAACAACAACAACAACAACAACTAGAACTGTCACTGTCCTGTAGACAGTTACTAGTCTCCATCTACTGTTTCTTTCATTGACCTCAAAGACACCCACAGATGTATTTGTGGTGGACGCACATGTTGTAAGGGGGTCCAGTTTTCATGATTGGAGGGTGGCTAGCAAAGCGAACCTATTCAACTGTTTTTTTTTTTCTTTTTCTTAGGAGCCTCTGCCAGATGTTCGCGAAGAATACTATCATGCTCACATCTGAATTCCAATAATGCCATGAAATTATTACGACCCTCTGGTTTATCCCGCAGGGCTAAACCTTGTTTGCCACACAAACATATTGTCTTCAATATAGATACCAAGGCAGCTTTGTTTTTTTGTGACTCAGCACAAGCTTTAGAGGGAGAGACTGTTTGACTGACAGATGTTTTCCATCACAGATACTTTTGAATGCTACAGCATCATCAACCGCCCCTAAATGAGCAAACGATTTGTTATGACGATCTGCGTGCCTGATGATTTTACTCCCATCAGACTGACTGTAACTAATGAATGGCACTGTTAAGTCCTTAGCAAAAACAGAACATGCTGTACAGAAAACACAAATACCTTTTACGCTGTAACTTATATACGGAAATTCTGCCTGATCCAGAATTTTGCTGTGAACTCGATGGTGGCTGTTTCCAGTCAGTTTTAAAGGCCCTTTCCATGACTTCCTAGGAATAAAGCTGTCACACAGTATCTGTCTCTTTGCTGTCTCACTCAGAGGTTTGGAAAAGTCTGTTTCACTGATATCAAATACTGAAGCAAAAGCATCACTAGAAACAAGCAGCGGATTATCAGTACCAGTAGCATCACTGTTGTTTTCTTCAATATTGTGGTTTTCAGCTACAATGTAAGTGTTATCAACAACTTTCCCATCTTTATCACCAGACAGGCACTGATGGAATGAGTAATTGAAGACTGCACTAGTGGTGTCAATTTTCATTTTAATACCAGCATCATGATTACTGTGAGGATGTAGAGAGTCAGGAGAGGTGCCATTTGTTATAGATGAGGATTTTTCCTGTCGAGCTGTTTCTGGTTAATCATTTGTAGCAGAGGATATTTTAGAATTTCTGAATACATCTGTAATCTTAGACTGATGTCGATTTTCACCAGCTTCCTGAAGCTTACGTTTAAGACCTTCCTTTCTTTTAAGAGCACCACTTTTTGACATCATTACCAACAGTATTCTCGTCAGTCTGTAAAGATCTACAGTGTACGTTAATAATAATGAGCCAGTTGTATAACCGAGTTAGGAAATTATGTAAGGCCCAGCACACATAAAAAAACAAACAGCATCAGTTCTTCCTGAGGAAATCAATAGTACTTTTGAATTTTGTCTAATTGCCTCAATGCAACCACTCCACATCCATTCCACAGAGGTGAACAGTATTCCATCAGCATCTTAGAACGCAGATGACTTCTATAAATTATGGCCAACTGCTCATCAGTGCAAAATTCTCGGACTCTGTATAGGAGTCCCAGTTTTTTAGAGGCTTCTTTGGCAATGGATCTAACATGGGGTGTCCGGCTTAAGTTAGTATTTAGTGTTACACCGAGAATGTCAATAATAGAGGAAGTGGGAATATTTACCGTACATTATTAAAAATTATGTGGGAGTCGGATGGATTCTATCGGTTAGAAAATTGAATTATTAGAACATTCTGACGAATAGGACATAGCATATTTAACCTATCAATGAATAATGAACTATAGGGTTTGATTTAAGAAGCAAATTATGACAAATCATAATCTAGGTAAAACTTATACAGGCGTCATCATTCAAAAATACCATTTTTTCTAATGCCAAAAACACATAGACAGTCTAGATCATTATATGCCTAAGTGTGGAGCCAGTAGAGTGTAGCACCGAAAAATCGAAATGGCAGGTATCCCTAATGTTAAAAGAATATTCATATCTTCTATTGCTCTGATATTTCACTAGGGTTTTGTTTCTCTACCTTTAGTAACACGCTATCCATACAGGCATCCCTTAGCCAAATGAATTGATTGAATTGACGTCCGCTGCAATTCCTCAATACACAGAAACGTAACCATGGATTCTTATGGAGGCTGCAGGCATACAAAATGCAAAAAAAAAAAAAATCCTAAGAGATATATAACATGTTTTAACACAAAGAAAAAAATAACCACCTTCTTCGCTTATTCTGCGATTGTAAACAATGAACGTTCTCTAGCATTCGATGGGCATAAAATTATAATAATAATAACTGATTGTCTCTAAGTCTCTTATAAAGGAAATTAACCAGTAATAAAACCACTGTTTTATCAAATAATCATTCGGGTGACCAATTATCCAAAATATCAAAGAGGTGCCAAAATACAGCATTCGACTTTGTTCGATGAGTTTGGGAGAGTGTGTATGAAACGGAATCTAAAGGTGAATGTAGGGAAGAGTAAAGTTATGGTCTTCGAGAGAAGTGAAGTCAGTGAATGTACAGTGAGGCTGGATGAAGAGGAAATGGAAAATGTGAGTGCATTTAAGTATTTGGGTAGTGTGATGAGGAAGGATGGAAGTTTGGAGGGTGAAGTGCTTGAAAGGGTGCAGCAAGGAAGAAAGGTTGGTGGTTCCTTGAATGCAATGATGAGAAACAGGGAAGTGAACATGGAAGTGAAAAAGTTACTACATGACGTTACTGTGATACCAACTCTAACGTGTGGAAAGGAAGCTAGGACCTTGTTGGAGGGCCAGAAGTCAAGAGTGAGAGCAATGGAAATGAGTTGTGGAGTCACACGGAAAGACAGACTGACAAATGAGGAAGTGAAGGAGCGTTGTGGTGTGGATGTGGATGTGATAGGAAACATTAGGAGAAACACACTGAGGTGGTTTGGCCATATGGAGAGTGAGAGACTGATGAGGAGAGTGTATGTGAGTGAGGTGGAAGGGGGGAAAGGGAGGAGGAGGCCAAGGATGAGATGGAGGGATGGAGTGGAGAGGTATATGAGAGGTGGGGGGGGGGTGAACTGGGAGCTGGGCAGTAAAATGGCAGGAGACAGGGCGACATGGAGGCGATATGTATGTGGCCACCCCTTACGGGATCGGGGCGTCTAGCAGTAGATAAATACATTGATAGACTCTATAAAACAAGCTAATGGTAACTAAAGAAAACCATCCCGAACGTAAGGACTGGGGTAACTATTTAATTTTCTATGAAATACTCTATTACATTTTGTGTTCTTTCATTACTAACCAGTGGCGTATCCAGGATTTTTGCCAGGGGGGGCAAACACTTCGAATATTTTCCCCAAATATCTGTCACCCCCAATTTTCCTATATTTGATGCTTTATGTCATCAGAAATAAATTCACATAATTACTGTCGCATTTGTTGCAATGTCTTAAAGAAAAACTATCTTTTCCCCACATATTCACAGCTTTCTTGGAGTAACTTTAAGTAAATAGCTAATAATCCTTTCAGAGTAGAGTATGTAAAAACAGTACATAATGTTACCAGAGGTCTCCTTTTTCATTAGTGAGCAAAAGGAAACACCAGCAATAATTTAGAAGACACTGGAGTTTCCACAGCAAAGACATCTCCTTGTCACTAGTATCATTGGTCATCATGGTCAGTCTCGTAGATGGTATTATTATCGATATATGCATGCTAACTTCCGTCCATTCTACCTCAAAACATTTTTTTTTTTCCTCGGTACCACAAATTTCTTGTGCACTTTTAGTACTGAAAAAAGCACTGTCAAACTATACTCTTAGCGCATCATTTACCTGTTGTCTTTATTCATCTGTACATATAAGGAAGTACAGCTATTTTGCGTAATAACCTACGAAATTATGATGAAATATACCACGCATCGGCATAGCACCTACCATACGAGAGGCAGTGGCGTCCATACTATCTGTTTATATTCGGAAATAAACCTTGTATTTTGATTGGCTGCTGGAAGAAGAATGGTGGAATGGATGGGCCAATGAAAACTCGAGATCTGGCGTGAGTGTCCCGAACACACACTTTCCCACATTCGTGATAATATCGCTATTTTTCTATTTTCCTTTGCAGTTCTCTCTCTCTCTCTCTCTCTCTCTCTCTCTCTGGGAGCGCGGTAGCTCAGAGGTAGGGTGTCGGGCTCGTCATCGTGCGGTTGTGAGTTCACGCCCCGCCCGGTGGCTGCTGTGCTGGGAGGGGTAGCGCTCTCCTGTGACCCTAGCAAGGCTATATGATCTGATGAGGTCTAGCTCGGGGATTATTCCCCCTTCTCTCTCTCTCTCTCTCTCTCTCTCTCTCTCTCTCTCTCTCCACTTAGCACATATGTGTAAATTAAAATTCGCTGCCGCACCTGCCCCCAGTCTGGTATTTTGTTTTGTACTACTGCTGTGGTGGTAGCCAATAGAAATTCTGTTTTCCACTACTTATTCTTTTAGTTTGATTGTCATTGGCTCAGGCATCAGGGGTGGTGCATACTTCAAGCCTGACCTAAGTAAATACATCTGGTGGGATTAACCTCTCTTAATCCTTGACTCCTCTCTTAATCCTTGACTCAGTGACCACTCGACCTTCCCCGCTCAGCAGGGAATGATTTTCACATCACCTGTACTGTACTGTATAGAAAGGATTTTTCCATTAAGGAAAAAAAGAAAAACGGCGTAAAGCTATTCATCCTGAAAATTCTTACCCAGAAAAGGGGGGAGGACAAAAGATACTCTGTCCCCCAGGCTCCAAAAAGCGGGGGGGACACGTCCCCCTGTCCCCTCCCCCTAAACGAGGCCCCTGGCACACATATTTATATCTACTTACCTTCTAAAATGTAGTCTGAGGTGATTAAAATGGCTTCATGCAGTCTTCAAAAATACTGCTTGTTTCAACAATAATTGTGCAGTGTTTGTTTGCAATTGGCTACAGGGTGAGTGGATATGGCTGCAGGGTGAGAGGATGTGGCTGAGGGGACAGGAAGGCCATTTTTACACCTCATCAGGATTCAAGTGCAAAACATCATTAGAGCTCTAATACAGTATTAACCACATAATCTAAGGTGATAGGGGAAATTGTTAAGTTATAACTGGTTATTTTTTCTCAAAGGTTTTATAATATTTAGTCTAGTTTTCAATTTCAAAGGAAGCCACATATATATTTTTGGAAATAGATAATGTCGTTTAATATACTTGTGGTAAAATTAGGAAAACTGTATTGTCATATAAGAACTATGAAAAAAATTCCTTTCAGCATTTCCCCAAAATTTTCCCAGGGGGGGCAAACTGCCCCTCCTGCCCCCCCAGTGGCTACGTGTATGTTACCAACATAGCCTAATGATTTAATTATCAAATTCTTTTCATGATGACTGAGTATATGTTTAGGTAATATATTTAATTATACTATTTATTGTTGTTCAATATGAGGTTTACTTAAGTAATGTTGAGGAGATCTCCCTAACAGGGCCCTAGGGGGCCCTTTCTTGCCTGGGGGCCATACAGTTGACGCACGTGCGTCCAGTGCGTCCACCTGGGGGCGCCCTGATTGACCTTAACCCCACTGGGGAGGTTTGGAATTTTTGATAAATCGGAATTAACTCTTAGGAGTCAGTTCGCCAAGTTTTATTTTCAGACAAGGCCGTGCACATGGGGGTAGGGGGAGGTTATTCCCCCCATTTGGGTTCACTGTGGCCTTTGTTAACCCCATGAACATGAGATGTTTTGTACACTAAATAAAAAATCTGGAGGTAACAAGAACAGATCAAGACATCACAGTTAACGGTAAATGAAATGCAGAAATTCCTTTCAGGACACATGTTTTGATCTGTTATGCTATTAATTCCTTGGTAAATATTAATTCCTGAGTAAATTGCATAAAAATTGTACTGGTATATCAGTCATCTACTGTTATATGTATAGCAATTTAGTGTGTTAGTTGTTAGGGCAAAGTTGTGATATTCATAAATATCCCCCATATTTGTAACAGAGGCTCACCCTCCCTGAATTACCCTAACATCCAAGGTGCTCTGTCCACTGCTATCCATATTACTTTCGCCTCCAAGGTTCTGTAGGGTTCAGTATGTAAATTACTCTGAGTCTGAACCCTTTCAGTACTATAGTCAGTTTCAGTACCTAAGTTTACCTTATTGCATTACTTAGTTTAGTGTGTAATTAAGGAGCTCCGATAGGATTGACCCTGTGCAGGTTTACATCCAAGGGATGGTTGGGGTTTATTGCTCACGTAATGCCACTCAGGGATGAGTGAGGCTGGTCACGCACATCTTTAGTGTCAGAACCAGCTTGCCTAACCAAGGGCTCTTATGCTTCTCATGAGACAACACAGGATTAGATGATGAATGAATGAGTGAATGAATGAAATAAAGTGAGTAAACCATGTTATGATTGTTTTTCAACCTCTCCCCTACCAAAAATCCTGAGCCTGGACCTGTCAGATTACTTAATCATTTCCCGTTGAAATCTCCAGTAGACATGCCCACCTTGTCTCGTTCACTGAAAATACTGATATGACTCTTTAAGCCACTGCACGTAAAGTTTTTTTTTTTTTTTTTTTAAATCAGCAATGGCCTATGCCAGGACACTTAACCTGGGCCCTTCAGATTCTTTCTGCAGCCTCCGGTTCTCCTGGAATCGTAGCGAGACTCTGAGGCAGGACTAATAATAATCATCATCATCATCCAATCCTGTGTTGCCCAATGACGAGCGTAGGAGCTCGGGCCAAGGCAAGTTGGTCCTGACATTTAGGATGAAAATTTCCAGCCTCGCTCATCCCTGAGTAGCATTACGAGGGCAATAAACCCCAACCATCCCTTGGATATAAACCTGTCCAGGCTTAATTCGATTGGAGTACCTTGATTACCCACTAAACCACCAGGCGCCATAATTTGGTGGTATGGTTACCACCCAGCCTATTAAATGGTTTTCTGGTGAACAGGAAACAATTTGGATTGTCATTCAATGTAGAGTCACCCGCAGAAAGTAAAAAGAGGAAAGAAAGACAGAAGAAAAATAACTGAAAGAAGGAAGGAAGAGAGGAATGGGCAGTCTCCCGAGAGCAGCACTACATTGAGTGAGTGGATGGTGAACGCCCCACCTACCAATGAATAATGATAGTAATACCAACAAAAACAATAGTCTCCACCTATGTGATAGGTGGAGACTACTACTTCTACTACTACTACTACTACTTCTACTACTACTACTACTACTATTACTACTACTACTACTACTACCCCTACTACTACTACTACTACTATTACTACTACTACTAATAATAATAATAATAATAACAGTAGTAGTAGTAGTCGTTATTCATGTGACTAATGAATGCGAGTATACAGCTTTAAAAATGAGGCAGTTTGGGAAGAATAACGATAAAGAATACTCACATTGCTACAATAATGGTAATTACTGTAATAATGAAATGGTAATATTAGTAACATTATCCTAGTATAATATATGATAAGAGTAATTAACAGTAGGGTTGACTCTATCAACTTTAAATGGCAGCAATAATACTGGCAAATAATGACGGTAGTTACAGGGGGATTTTTCGATGGCAGTAATGGTGGTGGTGGTGATGGCAGTGGCAATGGTGATAACATTTGCTGATGGCGGTGGTAATGTTGGCAGCGATGATGGAACTGACACAAAGAGAGGTGGTGGTGGTGGTGGTGGTGGTAGGGTTGTTGGTAGGCTATTGGTAGTAGTGGTGGTTTTAGGGATAGTGGTAGCGATGGTGGTCGGGGTGGCAGTAGCGATGGTAGTGATGATAACAATTATGATGGCAATGATGGTGGTACTTATAATGGTAATGACGGCAGGTACAAAGGTAGTGATGGTGATAATGATGTATGGTAGTGATAGGGGCAGTGCTGGTGATGGTAGTGGTGATATCGGTGCTGATGGCAAGGATATTGGTAGGCTGCTGGTGTTGATAATGGTAGTGATGGTGGTAGGGATGACACGGATGATGGTAGTGATGACAAGGTGGTAGTTGCCATGGTGGTAGTGATGGTGTTAGAGGTGATAGTAGGGATGGTTGACGTGATATCAGTGATAGTGGTGATAGGGAGGGTGGTGGTAATGGTGGATGGGATGGAGGAAAATGTCAGTCATGTCAGGTGATGTCAGTAGTGGCAGACATGGTGGCACAGATAGATGGCAGACGTGATGATGGCTGTGTCAGGTATGGTGGTGCCAGGTGGCAGACAGCAGCGACAGATAAGGTGATGGCTGCGTTAAGTGGCAGGCGTGGTGATGACAGATTGTGTAGTAATGGCAGATAGCATAATGATGAAAGGTGGCTGCAGATGGCAGTTGCAGATGTAGTTATGACAATACGGAATGACAGCAAGACTCGGCAGGTGTGATGACGGCAGATGGTTTAGTGATGACTGACTGCATAGTGATGGGAGACGGGATCAGATGGTGTAAGTTGCAAACATAGTAGTGGCAGGTGAGGTAGTGATGGCAGGAGGTTGCGGATGTTAGTGTTAGATGGCAAACATGATAACGACGACGCCAGGTGTAGTGAAGGTAGGGAGTAGCAGTAGCAGCAAACGTTGTGATGGCAGATGGTGACAAATAGCGTGGTTATGGCAGAAGTCGTGATGGCAGTAATGGCAGACGTGTTGATTTTAGTGGCGATAGTCGTATGTATGGCCGGTGTAATTATGGCAAACGCTTTCATATCAGATGGCAGACGTGGTGATGTCATACGTGATGATGGCAGACTGAGGACATGTGGTAAGAGGCAGATGGCAGTACCGGCAGACGTGGTGATGACATACGTGATGATGGCAGACTTCGGACATGTGGTAAGTGGCAGATGGCAGTAGCGGTAGACGTGGTGATGACATACGTGATGATGGCAGACTGAGGACATGTGGTAAGAGGCAGATGGCAGTAGCGGTAGACGTGGTGATGACATACGTGATGATGGCAGACTGAGGACATGTGGTAAGTGGCAGATGGCAGTAGCGGTAGACGTGGTGATGACATACGTGATGATGGCAGACTGAGGACGTGTGGTAAATGGCAGATGGCAGTAGCGGCAGACGTGGTGATGACATACGTGATGATGGCAGACTGAGGACATGTGGTAAGTGGCAGATGGCAGTAGCGGTAGACGTTCCCAGGTATATGTTTGTCTGGCGCCCCATCTGATATGCTAATTGGGCGTCAGTAGGCTTTAATGAGCCTGAATGCTGGATTAAGGCCTTTGTTATCATTGTACTCCACACGCCTGCCTCCACACCTGTCACACCTGCATCCACACCTGTCACACCTGTCACACACCTGCATCCACACCTGTCACATCTGCCTCCACACCTGTCACACACCTGCATCCACACCTGTCACACCTGTATCCACACCTGTCACACCTGGATCCACATCTGTTACACACTTGCCTCCACACATGTCACACACTTGCCTCCACACTTGTCACACACCTGCCTCCACATCTGTCACATACCTGAATCCACACCTGTCACACACTTGCCTCCACACCTGTCACACACTTGCCTCCACACCTGTCACACACCTGCCTCTACACCTGTCATTCACCTTCCTCCACACCTATCACACACCTGCCTTCACATCTGTAACACACCTGCCTCCACACTTGTCACACCTGCCTCCACACCTATCATGCACCTGCCTTCACACCTGTCACACACCTGCCTCCACATCTGTTACACACTTGCCCCCACTTCTATAACACACCTGCCTCCACAACTGTAACACACCTTTCTCCCCACCTGTCACCATCTCTTCACACATTTGCCACGCATTTATTCCTCCCTCCCACATTCGACACCAACAGCACACATCTGTCTCCTCCCTCCTGCACACTTTTCACCTCCATCCCACACACCTGTCACCCCCATTCATATACTTGTCACCCATCCTCACACACCTGCCACACACCTGCAAGGGTCCCCATACACTTGCTCGATCTCCCCAACACTCGTCATCAACGCCTCACACCTTTCACTATCCGCGACACATCTGTCACTAACCACCACACATCTTTCTCCACAATCACATACACTTGTCACGACACACACACACACACACACACACACACACACACACACATATGCATATATATATATATATATATATATATATATATATATATATATATATATATATATATATATATATATATATATACACACACACACACACACATACTCCCGGCTGGGGCAGGGAACAGTTTAAGGACTTGAATTTCATTAAATCAGGCTTTACTGATCTACCAGAAGACCCGCCGACATGTCGTAAAAATACCCCCGCTAATACCAATACACCAGTCCTGTATGAGACAGCCCTAGCATGTATTCAATATGGACGGTGGGTGTTAGCGCCGAAGTGGTGACATGTAGAGGTGTATGGTATGTAGGAGGACTGCTGGGCCTTGATAGCAGGCTGTGAAGCCTATGCCCAGAGTCGGACACATAAAAAAAAAAAAAAAAAAAAAAAAACATACACACACACACACACACTCATGCCACTACATCCACAATCACCACATTGGTCGTTACCATCACGATGTGTTACCACCACTCCATACCGTATTCCACCCCCACACACCACTGATAATCACCACACAGCACCAACAACCACTACACACCAGAAACCACCATCACTGAACACTCAAACCACGACCACATACCACATACAGTACTACTACCACAACACACCACTCACTATCAACACACATCAGTCACCACCACCACACATTATCAACCACCACCACATCTCACTCACTATTACCACACATTATCAACCACCACCACATCTCACTCACTATTACCACACACCACTCACCACCGTCACACCTCGTTCACAATCACCACATATCATTATCCATCAAAACACTTACCTCACTATCACCGCACATCAAGCATTACACCTTGCTCACTATCACCACACACCATCAACCTCCAGCACACCTCACCAGTTATCACCACACACCATTAACCACCAACACTTCGCTCTCTATCTCTGCACACCACCAACCATCACTACACAGCACCTACTATCACCATGTGCCACTCACCACAACCAAACAGTATTTTCCGTTAGCACAGACCATTCACTATCAGCACACACCATTCCCAGTCACACACATGTTATCATCATAAACACACTCCCACCCCCACCCACCCACCCCACAACCCTCACACACACACCTGTCACCACACACACACACACACACACACACACACACACACACCTGCCACCACTGCAATCACACCACACACCTGTTACCACCACCACCACACACGTTTCACCATCACTACACCTCTCACTCCATCTTTACGTGACCTATAGTACACACCTGTCATCACCGCCACCATACACTTGCCACCACCATCACTTTACACTACTACATCACACATCGCCACCATTACTTACACACCTTGCACCATCACCACGCACCTTTCATCACCTCTGTCATAAATTTTCCATTGCCAACACCACCGCACACCTTTCGATAACACCACCACTACAACTGCACCTGTAACCACTGCCGCACCTAATAACCACAATCATGCACAGTCATCACCACACACACACACACACACACACACACACACACACACACACACACACACACACACTTACTACACTTACTACACTTCCTTCACACACCTGTAGTTAGTACCAAGTATCTACCATCTTCCCTTCATCTTAGCTATATCTCACACACCTGTCAGAGATCCCACACACCTGCTTCTCTACACACCTGTCAGCACCAGTACTACACCTCCCATCCATCACAGGGACTGAGAAGAATAAAAATCACACGACTATTTAAATCTCTCTCTCTCTCTCTCTCTCTCTCTATGCATTGCCACCCACACCATTCGCTTCCATCCCATCTGCTCTCAACGATTTCCTTCCTTCTCTGCTCTCTTCAGTAGCAGTCTCCCTATTTTTCTCCCCTCCCTTTTCCCTAGTTTACTTCGCCACTTCTTTGCCTCTTTTCTTTCCTCCTCCCGGCTTACTTTTATATAGTTTTCTCTCGCTTGTTTTTGCCTTGTCTCTTTCTCTCTTTTACTTTCCCTCATTTCGAGATAACGTCATACTTTTTTTTTTTTTACTGCTCCTTAACGATTTTATTCACCTTGGGAATCACCTCTCCTGAATGGTATAATGAAAGCTACATCTAACCTCTCCTGCTCGACAAATATCACCGAAGCATACTTGATTCCATCAATACGCCTACATAAACGCCTACGTATTTTTGCGTCATTCTAGCTACCTTCAGACTATTCTGTCCGCCTCAGGAGAGACTTCACACTAAAATGATTAGATACAGTTTCGTCAAAACCCTCTGCCTCTGAGGATTTTGTTCAGCTCAGGAGAGACTTTTCTTTAACTCTTCCAACCCCAGAAGTCTTCCTTAAGCTCTGCTGAATCAGATGAGGCAGTAAAAACATGATTAAAAGCGGCATCGGAGTGAAGTTGCTAAATCTTGTTAAGGCCGGAAGAAAAAAAAAGTATTGATACGAAATGGTTTAAATCGCCAACTTGTTCTTTTCACCAGATGTCAAGGTTGGCATGGGTAGCTCCCAGGGTACCTACCCACTTACCCGCCCTGGCAAGGTTTTTTTGTTTAAAGAACCCTGGCGGGTAATTTAAAAAAATAATAATAGTAAATAAATATATTAATTGTTTAATTAATCAATAATATACATATACATACATACATACATACACAAATTTAAAGGCAGAATGCTCCACACAAAGTGCGGATCCAGTCTCATGTCCTAATGGCGGCGCTGCAGGAAGCCCTATTCAGAGCTGCCTCACCTGTCAGGTTTTAATTTCAAGATCAGATCGTATAGTCTGATCCCACGTCTTTCTAGGTCTATCCCTTGGTGCAGCTCCCTCCATGTTCATCGACTTGGATCTTTTCACCCAGGTTAGTTCATCTATTCTCTCCACACGCCCAAACTAACCAAGACTGCTTGTGCGCATCTCATCGTTGATAGTCTTGATACCTAACCGTCTCCTCAGTTCTTCATTCAATATTCTATCTTGCAGTTTGGCCCCACACATCCATCTCACCATTCTCATCTCGTTATGTTCCATTCTGCTGATATCATCTGCTTTGACAGTCCACGTTTATGAGGCATATGTCATTGCACTTCTAACACATGAAGCGTCCACCTTTCCTTCCAACGGGAGTGGGAGTCTTCCCATGGTTAAAATTGGCAGCAGTTCTCTGAACTTTCCTCAGCCACATCTGATTCTGGTTATAGTGGCGGCCTCGGCCCCACCACCGGAAATGACGGTACCTTTCAAGTAGCAAAACTTGTCCACCATCTCCAGTGTCTCATTGCCAAAGTTCACACTCTTAAACCAGTCATTCATTACAAACTCACCCCTGAATACTCTACAAACAAATTATCAACTTAATTAATTAACTAAAAATAAAAAGTAGTGGTCTAATTTACGCAAAAAATACTTACATTTTCTATTTACAAATTTAATTTAAAAATTCAAAAAAACACTGTAAATGAATATAAAAAAAGAAAATTGCACCAATTAAGAGTGACTTTATATTACACACACTCAGAACAATTTGTTGAATGCTGATTCTTCAGTATTTTCTTGCCATGAAATTGCAAAAATTGCAAAATATGCTGTGTTTGTGTATCTTAATAGGTAATCACTGTACAGTGCATCTTAACATTTTAAGGCTCTGTAGTACTGCTAATCCATTATTTCATTTTTTTATAATACTCTATGAAAACTTACAACACAAAGCACACTGGAATTTTATTTTAAGATCTGTAAATTAATATTAGGGTGTGTTTTGCAATAAACAGAGTATACTGATATTCATGACTGTTATACTTAATGTAACGCACTCGTATATTCATCGTTGAAGCTTAACAACTGATTTGAGCAGTACAGTACATAGTTAGTCCATTATTTCCATATGGTACAATCAAATACTGTGTAGAAAAATAAAGCAAAGTGAAATGTTAAATTTAGTAGCTGTGAATTAATATTGACAATAATTTTAAAAAACATTCATTTCACTTAAAAACTCTTAAACAAAATAAATAGGCTACAGTAGATTGTAGCATATGCTTGCAATTTTGGATTCATAAAATTAGGAAGCATGGGATTTAAAAAGCTCTAACAATCCACACGGGTGAGTCCTGATACCTTGAATAAGAAGCTATGAGTAATTTAGTATCATTATCAATGATTAATTAATGGGTCTATTAAATAAAATGGTCTGCGCACATTAATTAAAAATAAATAAAATTAAATATAGCTGGCCAACTTACAGAAATAATACATAATCTGTTATAAAATATATTTTGTACAGTACTGTATATCGGTTAAAAGAAATAAAAATAAATACTATAAAAAATCTTAAGGCTTGTAAATATCCTGGGTTTTACCCAGGTTTTGTTCTAAAAAAAACATTTTTATATATAACAATTTTTTTTTTGCAACAGGGTTCATTCCCTACCCTGTCAGATGTACAGCCATGAGCAAGATCTCGCCGACATTCCCCTGCCAGCGTTTTGTCCTTCCTTCCATAGTCCTCATTCCTCCACAATGACAGAAAGCATCCTTCCTCTAATACTCTTTTGGTGTGTGCTTCATGCTGTTATCACTTAAAAATAGTTCAGATAACACTTTTCACTGCCTCGGCATGTAAAGAAGTGTCTGCGAACGTTTGCTCATGGCTGTACGTTCACCAGCATTTAACTCTTTGCCATATCGAATTTCTCTCCCCTTAAGAAATTCGCCCAATATAGACTTAAGCTGTTCAGTTCGGTTATGTCTTTTCTATTTTTATTGCTGCCAGACGATTTATTCAAAGCTCTTGTCGGTGAAGATTTTAATGAACCTCTTCCGTTGGTGGTTCCTCTGAAGATTAATAAAATCGTCAGGTGGTACAACATGTAAAATGAAAACTCCGTCGTGGAACCGAAAGGTGTTAAAAATACATCAAGGGAATCTCTTAAAGCGAAAGGATTAAGCGAGATCTCTTGCAACTCTTTTGCTACTGTCATTTCCCCACAGCTGAGCAAATGGTTTTAGCCTGAATACAGTATATAACCTCAGTGCATCTCTATCCGCAAAAAGTGCTAAGACCTTCATCCTTGCTTCAGTAGGAACATCTACAAGGAATTTCACCTAGAGAAGCCAAAGAAATGAAAGTAATGACTAAGTTCTGTCAGAGATTACTTGGAATCCCATTGCCACGGAACAGTGTTCTTGGCCGCATCTTTGGACACCTCATACACCATGCTACAATACAGTCACAGACAGAACCAGTTCAAGAGGTATAGACTTGTAGGTCCTAGACAGTTTTCCATCACAGGCTCCTAAATTTATCGATGTACTGTACCGAGTTTCATATTTCATTGTTTCGAACCGGGCGTGAAAGCGAAATTAAATAGTTAAGATTCGAAAGGATAAAAGCTTGTCTAATATCTACGCTGATCTGTAATCACGTTTTGTTGTGAGCATTACTTAGCAGAGAGATCGACAATTTTAAAAGAATTGGACATTCAGTACTTTGTTGAAACCTTTGCTGCAAACAAGAATTGGAAAATGCATATAGTATGAAGCCGCATTGATAAAATTGTTATCTGAGAATTTTAATATTTTTAGTCTGTTGAGTGTTCTAGGTAAGGTGTATGGTAGAGTGTTAATTAAGAGAGTCAGAGAGGGTATAGAATTAGTGACTGGTAATGAGCAGTGTGGCCTTAGAAGAGGGAGGAGATACATGGATCAGGTGTTTGCTGTCAGACAGGTGTGTGAAAAGTATTTACGGAAAGGTATGGGTGTGTTTTGGGAATTTCTGGATTTAGAGAAAGCGTGTGATAGAATTGATAGGGAGGATTTGTGGACAATTCTGAGATTGTATGGACTTGATGGTAGGTTGCTAAAAGGAGTGAAAAGTTATTATGTAAACAGTAGAGCGTCTGTAAGAGTGGGAAGTACTGTGAGTGATCGGTTTCCCGTGAGAGTAGGGCTGCGGCAGGGATTTGTGAGGTCCCCGTGGTTGTGTAATTTTTATATGGATAGTGTTGTAAGGGAGGTGAATGCAAGAGGTGGTTTGAGTCTGGTGAGTGCTTATGGTAGAGAGTAGAATCTGAATCAGCTGCTGTTTGCGGATGATACAGCACTGGTGGCTGATTCAGAGGAGAGATTGAGACAGCTGATGGAGGAGTTTGGAAGGGTGCGTGAAAGGAGGAAACTGAGAGTAAATGAGCATAAGAGTAAAGCGATGAATTGTACGAGGTTGGCAGATGGTAGAGGATGAATATCATGTAGTTCTGAATGGTGAGTTTCTTGAGGAGGTAGAGAGTTTAAAGTATTTAGGGTCACATGGTGCTGTGGATGGAAGAATAAATGCAGAAGTGGAGTTTAGAATGAATGAAGTAGGAAAGATGCTGGGAGGAATGAAAAAAGTGTTTAGATGTCGGTCTCATAGAATAGATGTAAAAAGAAGGCTGTATGAGGGTGTTGTGGTACCGACTGTGATATATGGGGCTGAAACATGGAATATGGGTGAAGCAGAGGGGAAAACTTTGAATGGATGGAGATGAGGTGTCTGAGGAGTACGTGTGGAGTGAAGCGTATGGATCGAGTGAGAAATGATGAAGTGCGAAGGAGAACTAGAGTTTTGTGGGAGATGGCTGATCGAGTTGAGCAGAGGGTGTTGTGATGGTTTGGGCATATGGAGAGATTGGATGATGAGCCGTTGGTGAAAAAGATAACTGGATCAGATGTGAGAGGTGTAAGGCTGAGAGGAGGACCACGAATAGGATGAATTGACAGTGTGATGAGAGCACTGGATTTGAGAGGGATGTCTGTTAAGCAAGGAAGAGTGGCTGCTTATGATAGGAATGATTGGAGAGAAATTGTGAGTAAATGGTAACGCAGCCCCGAAGGGATATTCTCCCGCATTTCATATGATCAGTTGACCGGGTCAGGTTCAGGTAATGGGATGGGTCCATTATGATGTGGCAGGGGTAAATCAGCTCTGCTGTCAAGCCCTGCTGCGGAATGTCACTGATTGCACTGTGAAGTTGACCCTCGTGCGATGTGGTGTGGTAAGGATCTGTCCCTTCTCCCCTTGGGACTAAGATGCGAACTAATGTGTTTGAGAGGATGAGTAAATTGAGAGTGTGTCGTCCTCTCCCCGGCTACCTCCCTTTCTTTGGGGGAACCAGCCTAGCTATAAAGATAGAAAAATAGATAATTGCTAATTGTTGTTGCTTTTTATGTAAGAAAGAAGGAACCACAGGCCAGAAATCTGCAAGCCGTTCCTTCCAAGAGAAAAAGAAAAACAACACAAAAGAGAGCCAAATTTAAGATCCGATCATATTGAGATGTCTGGACTTACTGCGCTTGAAAGACTGGCGATCATAGGAAGCAGGAAATACAGACAGAGGGATACAGTTCCAGAGCTGACCTGTTGCATAAATGAAGGACTGTGAGAACGGTTAACTCTTGCATTAAAGAGTTGGACAGAAAAGGGATGAGAGTTTGTTGCTAGACGGGTGCTACGTACCATAGTAGAGGTGGAGGGATGCAAGCAGACAGTTCAGAGGAGCAGTGACCATTGAAGTAGTGATAGAAAAGAGATAAAGATGCAACAGTGCGGCGAAAAGACAGAGGTTGAAGGGAGCCAGTAAGAGAAGGAGAGTCTTTGACTCAACCCTATTGAGAAGAGCTGTATGTGGGGAGCCTCCCCACACATGAGAGTTGTACTCTACACAGGGGCGAATAAAACCCGTGCATAAAGTCAACAACTGTGCAGGGGTAAAGAAGGTAAGGAGTCGGCTTAGCACACCTTATCTCTTGGAAGCAGATTTTACAAGAGATGCAATATGTTCTTTCCAAGATACGTCCCGAGTGAATGAAACCCCAGGCATGTTCAAGGATGATGCAGGATTGAGCTGGATATTATTAAACATTAATGGGTACTCCTGTGGAAGATTGTGTCAGGTTGATAGGTGTAAAAACTGAGTTTTTGATGCATTAAAAACAACAAGATTAATTTTACCCAAGTCAGAGATACAAGCCAAGTCAGACATTAGGTGTGCCATAGCCTCATCCCTTGCTTGTTGAAGTAACTGCTGAGATGTACGTTGCAGGAACCGAATGGAAAGGTGATGCGTGGAATCATCAGCGTACGAGTGGACAGGGTTAGACGTACAGCTAAGAGGGTCATTGATGAATAAAAGGAAGAGAGTTGGTGATAGAATAAAGCCCTGAGGAACTCCCCTGTTGATAGATCTAGGAGAAGAACGATGGCCGTCTACAACAGCGGCTATAGAACGACCAGAAAGGAAGCTATTGATGAAGGCACAGAAACCGTAAGTGGGCAGTTTGGAAATTAAAGATTTATGCCAGACTCGATCGAAAGCGTTTGAGATGTCGAGTGCAATGGCAAAGCTTTCGCCAAAGTCCTGAAAGGACTTGTTGTTGTTGTTGTGAGAACATTAGCAAAGTTCCTTGTACATAAAGTTGTGGTTGATTGTTCGTTTATGGATTTTTTAAAATTTTCTGTTATTGCTATTTTAAGGATTTTCATAAAACCTTAATTAATCCTTTGTCAGTGGTTGTGCGAAGTTCAGTTAAATAGCAAGGGTGTCGCAAGAATAGAAAACAAAAGACGTCGGTGTAATCAAAGTGTTAAATAACATTTCCACAGACTCAGATAAATTTATGTGTAAAACTAACAAGAAACTAAATCCGATTTAAAAAAAAGTGAATTAATTGAAGTTACACTATCAAGAACAAAGCAAAAATTACAAAAGTGATATATGCGCCAGGGACCTTGGTGTGCCGTGGTGTATAATTATGGTGTGGGGTTATTTTGTGTGGTGCGATGTGAGAGGGTGGTATGGTGTGGTGTTGTGTGGTATGGTGTATTGTTGTGTGGTGTGATGTATGGTGTAGCTTTGATAATGTCGCAAAATCCACGGCAATGAAGCATCTAGATTCCTAAAAATAGCAACAGAGAGAGAGAGAGAGAGAGAAGGCCGCTGCTAGAGCTGCCGCCGCATCTAAAACTGACAGAGTTAATATTCGCTTGCACGATTTTCAGTCCAGAGGGTAAAAAATTAACCACGACATGAACGCTGGATAGCTCGGCATGTCATTAAATTTACTAATGAATTATGTCACATTATTACCCCTATCATCGCATAAACGACCGCGCCAATTACAGTTGAATCACAGTGCGGTCCATTGGCTGCCTTTGTGGGTGTGGAGGGCTCGTTAGGGTGATGTGTGTGATGAATATGAGGCTTGTCAGTGGTGGGTGTGGGGCTCGGTGGGTGTGTTTGAGGGTGTCCGGGTTAATTTGTTCATGGATATCTGTCTCAGTGAACTTGCTCCTCTCTCTCTCTCTCTGTTACTCCCCTAGCAATCTTTATTTTTCCAGACTTTCGTAGTTCTGACCTCGACCTTTCTCTTTTCCTTTTTTCTCTCTCATTTTCCCACCATACCTCTCGAATTCGAATTCCTAACGCTGCTCTCCTCTCCTCTCTCTCTCTCTCTCTCTCTCTCTCTCTCTCTCTCTCTCTCTCCAGTTCCAACCTTGACCTTTCTTACCGTTCTTTAGGGAATATGTTTTGCTTCTTCCGTTTCATTCTTTTTGTTTTCTTAGTTTTTCTTTGTTAATTTCTTTCTTTTTCTTTGGTGTTGACGTTTATGTTCTTGTTGTGCTAGTCATCGTTCCTTGCCACGGCCTCACGACTTTATTTTCTGCTCCGATTGGTATGGAACTTACTGTACCCATACGTGAGTCACCGTATATGCCTTTATTATACTAACTTGGCCTAGATATTCATTTATTTGCAGCATATTCCACATAACTCTGTGTCATAAAAAGATAAGATTATGACTACAGCCTTTCCATAGCACTTACTCATGACTAGCAGCATATCACTGTGTTAATCTATTGCAATGGCTCTATAACATCCTTTTCACAGTACTTCCCCGTGAGTAGCACCATAGTCTCGTGTCAATCCTTTGTTGTGACTCTGCATTCCTTCCACAGCAGTTACTTGTGACCAGCACCATATTCTAGTGTTAAATTTTTGCTACAGCTCGACATTCAGGGCGGAGAGATAACAGTTTTAGACCAAGTTACGAGCAGAGTTAAACGAGTAGTGTTTCACGGCGCATTTCTCAGATATTCCATTTAGACACATTCATTCCGGTGCCATATTTTTTGCTCTATTGTTGCCAATTTCAGATGACTGTACAAAGATTAGGCCACATCTCTCCTACTGAACAAAGTAATGAACATTGTATCTGACTCATCTATTTTTAACGATCTTTCGTAAGCCGATGATAATAGCCTGAATTTATCAAAAAGAACCATGAAAAAAATAGATGATGGAACTAAAAGGAATACTGTACAACAATTTTGGAGCCAAAACATGAAAATCGGAAAGCAGTGGGCCACCAAACGGCTGCAATGAAAACATGGAGGAAAAAAATGAGTAGGGGAAACAAGAGAAGGACTGTACTAATGTATACGATATACCGTATACACACACACACACACACACACACATATATGTGTATCACCAACTCTCTTCCTTTTATTGATCAATGACCTTCTAACCTGTACATCTAACCCTATCCACTCATACGCCGATGACTCCACCCTTCACCTTTCCATTTGGTTCCCGCAACGCCCATCTCAGCAGTTACTTCAACAAACAAGGGATGAGGCTATGGCACACCTAATGTCTGACTTGGCTCATATCTCTGACTGGAGTAAAAATAATCTTGTTGTTTTTAATGCATCTAAGACTCAGTTCTTACACCTATCAACGCATCAAAATCTTCCACAGGTATACCCACTAATGTTTAATAATATTCAGCTTAATCCTGCATCATCCTTGAACATGCTTGGGGTTTCATTTACTCGGGACTTCTCTTGGAAAGATCATATTACATCTCTTGTAAAATCTGCTTCCAAGAGATTGGGTGTGCTAAGCCGACTCCGTTCTTTCTTTACCCCTGCACAATTGTTGACTTTATACAGGGGTTTTATCCGCCCTTGTGTGGAGTACAACTGTCATATGTGGGGAGGCTCCCCACATACAGGTCTTCTCAATAGGGTGGAGTCAAAGGCTTTTCGTCTCATTAACTCCCCTCCTCTTACTGACTCCCTTCAACCTTTGTCTCTTTGCCGCACTGTTGCATCTTTTATCTCTTTTCTATCGCTACTTTAATGGTCACTGCTCCTCTGAACTGTCTGCATGCATTCCTCCACCTCTACGACGGGCGCGTAGCACCCGTCTAGCAGCAAACTCTCATCCCTTTTATGTCCAACTCTCCAATGCAAGAGTTAACCGTTACTCCCAGTCCTTCATTTATGCAACAGGTCAAGTCTGGAACTGTCTCCCTCTGTCTGTATTTCCTGCTGCCTATGATCTCCAGTCTTTCAAACGCAGTGTGTCCAGGCATCTCGAAATGAACGGATCTTGAATTTGGCTCTCTCTTGTATTTTGTTTTTCTCTTGGAGGGAACTGTTATTGCGGGCTCATGGCTTTTGGTTCCTTCTTCCTCGCATAAAAAAAATATATATATATAAATCTATATAGATAGATAGATAGATAGATAGATAGACCGATTAGAGAGAGAGAGAATGTATGTATATATATATATATATATATATATATATATATATATATATATATATATATATATATATATATATATATATATATATATATATATATATATATATATATATATATATATATATATATATATATATATATATATATATCACTCTTATCTTAAATGTCGGGACCAACTGCCTAGCCCCGGGCTCCTACGCTCCTCATGGGGCAATGTAGGATTGGATGGTGGATGGATGGATATATATATACAGAGAGAGAGAGAGAGAGAGAGAGAGAGAGAGAGATACAGTATACTGTATATATAATATACATAGATAGATAGATAGATAGATAGATCTATCGATTAGAGAGAGAGAGAGAGAGAGAGAGAGTAGCCTTAAAAGTATGATCATACGTCAGCCTTTTCCCTCACATCCTCAATCCCCAGACTCATAACTAAAGGTTTCACTATTAGTACAATAATTTTTCACTGCCATCTGAAAGAGTAATAATTTTCTCTTCATTAATGTTGCAATGTATGGTGCAATTAAAGAGCTCAGGTTCATGTTATTAGTTCAAAAATTAAGTTTGCAGCAACTTTTACTATGGTTTTGAATGTGGATTCCTGACTAACGGGTGGGAGGCGAGTGAGAGGAGAGATGGAGTGAGGGGAGATGTGGAATAAGAGGAGAAGTGGAGTGAGGGAAAAGGTGGAATTAGTGGAGACCTGGAACTAAAGGAGACGTGGAATTAATGGAGAGATGGAGTGAGGGAGAGGTGGAGTAATGAGAAAGGTGGAGTGATGAGAGAGGAGGCATGGTTGGAGGGGTGAAGTGATGTGGAGGAGGAATGAAGGGAGAGATGGAGTGAGTGGAGAGGTAGCGTGACGAGTGAGATACTGTGAGGGGAGTGGTGGAGTGGAAGCGAGGTGGAATGAAGATTAGGAGGGGGGGTCGAGTGAGTGTGAGGGTACATAAGGAGTACGTAGGATTATGTAGGAAAAAATGATAACAGGAAGTCTGTTGGCTCATGGTGAGGTTATCTGTTAAGAAAAAAGGTTAATTCTACTAAGATCTGACCACTGTACAAGAGAAAAGGATGGAGGAGCACACTATTCCTTTAAACCAGCAGGAAAAAGTTAGAAAAAGACTTAATGATTGGTAGAATGAAGAAGCATGGAAATTTTTTTACGAGAGGCTGAAGAGGAATAACTTTGCACGGGGCAATACTGTATCTATTCTCAAGATCTACAAAAGAAGGGGCACAATCGCCGAATGTTCTCGTTAAACAAAGGTCTCGTAGTCGTCAGCAACACTTCAATCTGGAAATAAACATTACTTACTCAGTGATAGCCTATAGCCTCAAAGGATTCGTCTAATCGATTTTTAAAAATATCAATAGTTTTTTTTTCAAAAATTACTCTTGTGGGTCGCCTATTCCATTGTTCCACTATGTTAATAATAGAGTAATTTTTCCCTCTTTCAGTGTTGCGTCTCTTTTTTAAAGTTGCATTCCATTATTTCTAGTCACAGTATCATTCTGTATCACAAAACAATCATAGCTACTATCGTCATATTTGTTAAGAAATTTTAAAAACTTGTTTTAGATCTCCTATGAAGTGTTACTCTTTCAGAGAAAACATTTTTAGTTTCTTCAGTCGTTCTTCATAGAGTAAGTTTTGCAGCGATGGAATTATTTTTGTGACTGCGCTGTAGTCTCTTGAGTCTGTCCTCATCCATTATAAGTTTTAGGGACCATTACTGCACACAGTATTCCAGATGTGGTATTATTGTTAACGAACAAACAATATTTCATCGGGAGTTTTATCATTATACTTCCTTGCAATGCAGCTAAACATTTGCTTGCCTTGTTAGTGGCTGCTACACAGTTTCGTAGTTATTACTAACAGTAACTTCCAAATTCTTCTTCCTTTACTTCCGTCAGTGGGGTACTGAATGTGTGATATTTATATTCAATGTTTTTGTCGCCAAGGTGCATTACCTTATATTTTTCTACATTACAAGTAAATTTCATCTGCCATTTTTCACTCTAACTCATTAGTTAATCCAGGTCGTTTTGTATAGATTCACAATTTGCTTTCGTAATTACTTTGCCTTCAATCTTCGTGTCACCTGCATATTTTTATAACACAGATACGAATCCATTTTTAAGATCATTGAAATAGACAGTGAAAAGAAATGGTCCTAGAACTGACCCTTGAGGAACTCCACATACACTTTAAGCCAGTCCGATGATTAACCATTTATAACTACACACTGCTTGCAATTCGATAACCAATCACAAATTCATGAACATAATTTGTTAGTTCTTAGTTCTTCTAGTAGTCCAAGATGAGGGACCTTATCAAACATTGTCTGGAAATCTAGGTATATGATATTCTACGGCATTTTTGCCTCCCAGTTATCGTATATGAAAAAAAAAAAAAATGCAAGCAGATTTTGTAGGCATGATCTATTCTTACGAAACCCGTCCTGATTATCTGCTAGTTTATGCTTATTAACCCCTACACTGCGGGCATGTTTACCAATGTTTTGCGTGTGCCGCGGGGTTATTCGGGCTCCGACACACTCTCAAAAAATATTTGCCAAAAATCAGTTATTAGTCCTAGAATATTAAAATTATATATGCTTATGGCACATACCTTCAGCTTTCTCCTGGAATGTTTGTTGAGCCTTCGTCGTTACCGTAGGACTTGTGGAGACTTCTGAAGTTGGGTAACGAAGTCTCCACTTTACACTTCCCGACAACCCGTAATATGATTACCACAGCCAGATATTAACACTATAAACACTACTCTATGATTTTCAAGTAGTTTGGGATCCATACTCCAAAAAAAAACAACAGTGAAAGCAATGAAAATTACGAGCGCGTCTGACCGTCGCACTTGCGCTAGTTCGCTCTTGGTACTCTGTCATTTATTATTCATAAAACCCCTCACACTTTATATTTCTATTACTATATAACACTTATATATATCTACAGTCTTTATCCATAAGTTTCCTTTAGTAGTATTAGTTTATTGTCACTGTAGGGATTCAATTTCTTTCAGTAAAATACGTAGCATTCACTTTCTCGTCCTGTATACTAGCATTGAGAGTGAATGTCACTTTCAATTTCCCTCTCATAACTCATAGTATTCAGACATGCTAGAGTGAAACTTTCACTTTCATTACTCCTAGGGTATATACTCGTATTCTTATAATACTACTCATTTACATTTCTATTTACGTTCTCTATTTTATTTACGTTATTTACGTTTCTATTTTATTTACACTTTGTTATGCACTGTCACTTGAAGTAACTTATAAAACTATTTTCCACTGTTCATGTATATTTACATTCATTACTTTCACTTGCTGTTTACACATTATTTACAATTCCACTTGCACTGTTTTACTCAATAGAAAGATCGTAGTTACTCTTTTATCAATTGTCAGTCCTTGATCTCTTCCTACACGAGGTTTAGTAGGGGGTAAAGGTCACAGGGCCCTTTGCATGGGGGTGAAAAGGCCCTGAAGCTAGCAAGAGCGAACGGACGTACCCCCACACTGGAAGATGAGAGTGAACTGATAAGGGTGGGCCGGGGTGGAGGCCTACCTAGGGAAAGCAGTACTGCCAACATTTAGCCTCTTGACACAGCTATTTATAGCAATGAAATGATTGGCAGGAAATCTAGACAATACATTATAAATCAGGTAGTTCCAAGTGAATGTAAATATCACTTAGGCTTCTCCCTTCCCTCCTTATATGTATATTTATTACGAAAATAGATTATACGGCATATTTCAAGGGGAAATAAACAGCAAAAATTAGCGAGCGAGTGCACGTGAAGTGTTGTCAGATGATAATTAGCCAATTCCAGGTGTATGGCACTCTCACTTACCTTACTTCTTTCTTGTATATATTATTTGGTATAAGAATAGGGCATAGGGCTTATTTCAATGGATGAAATCAGTGTAAAATTCCAGGGAAGATTTACTTAGCGTAGCACGGCCAGGCAGGCGAGAGGATAGGGTAATGGAGGGGGGGTAGGGAGGGGAGTCAAGAACGGGGAGAAATGGCTAAATTGTCAACAATGGATGGGAGTACAGATGAGATTAGGAGTGCTGACTAGTGTTGGACATTGGCAGTACTGATAGATGATACAAGCCCCCACTTGGAAGCCCGGGTGAATTCAAAATAACACAGAATCACAAAAGCGACGCCTCGCGGTATGATCCCTTGCTCCCAAGCGTCACGAAAGTGACGCCCTGCGGTTAAGGGGTTAACCCTTAAACTTATGCTTATCTATTTAACCCGCCCCGTCCCATTGACGTATGGGTACGTTGCAACGTTTTGCATTTGCCAGTCCCGGCGACATACCGGTATGTCATGCAATTGCAAAGTGCATAATTTCCACAATTTTCAAATTTCGCACTTCATTTTCGGTACGAATCCTCGCTTGACCTTCCCCTACCTGCCACCAGGCAGGGACACTCGGCGACCCCGCTTGACCCGCGCTAACCTGTGGCTCATCCACTCACCTGTTAGCTACGGTCCTCCTCAGACATGGCTACGAGAGGTCTCTCAGAGGTCGAAATTCAAACCGCCCTGGACACCTTTACAGGCGACAGTGATTCCCCACTGGACGATGAGGTTGTTGACAAAGATTATGTGCAGCCAGAGGAGGAAGAAACCACCAGCAGTGATGAAGAAGTCCTGTCCCCCAGGAAGTGGCAGTACGTGACTTAACGTGCTGCTAGAGAGGGGCAGCTGGCCAAGAAACCATGTGCAACATCCTATGCCCAGCCCCAGCGTGATGTGGAACCCGAATTTGATGACGAGGACGAGGACGAGGATGGAGTCGTGGGACGTGCTGCCACGTGGTATGGACGTGAAGTGATTACTCATCATGGCCCCGAGCACACACCAATTCGGACGAGCAGGTATGGGCCTAGTATTTTGTTTGGGGAGGTAGGAAGTGCCATGGAGGGAGTGGGGAGTGAAAGGGAAAGTGCAGGGAGGAGTATGGAAAGTGAGAGTGGCATGAGTGAGTCATTGCTCTCCCTGGGTAGTGTGAGGCGGCGGGGGTATCACGTGGGCGAGTGCGGGTGCATTCTGTATCACATGGGGTTGTGATGGAGGGGGAAGGTGGGGAGGAACCACTCCCAAGCACGTCTTGTGCTCCCCAATATCCCCAAACACGTGGGCGAGTTAGGGTGCGTGAAAAATCACGTGGTGTTGTGATGGAGAGGGAAGGTGGGGAGGAACCACTCCCCAGCACGTCTTATGCTCCCCAATATTCCCCAACTTCATCCCCACAGCCCCCTAATGTTCCTCAAGGCCGTAGGGGTAAGGGAAAGGGAAACGGTAAAGGCAGAGGAAAGAGCAGTGAGAGTGGGGAAGCCCTCCGCACTCCTTCTCCCCAGCCTCCCCCACCAGCATCTCCTCCCCACCCAGACAAAGGCGGTGATGGGGCTGATGGGGATGAGGGATTTGTGGGATGGAAATGGGAGGATGGGAGTGATTTTTCTCCCCTCATTCACCCCTTCACTGAGCAGGGGCGTGCTGGCTGCATTGCTCCCGGAATTCACTGTAATTCCACCATTTTGGATTTTTTCCACCTGTTTTTTAGTGAGGCATTCATGGAGCAGATTGTTTACCAAACCAACCTTTTTGTAAGCACCCAGCACCTTGAGAGCGAAAGATTGGGAACAAGGAGTAGGCATTCGATCATATATGATTACCCTGTCTCCCTTTCAGAAATGTTCCTATTTTTTGCCCTGGTCCTTTTGATGGGTATTATACGAAAAAACAGAATTCTGGCTTACTGGACAAGGGACCCTGTTAGGTTTACACCAATATTTGGGCAAATTATGAGCCGTAATCGGTTTCAACAAATTCTAAGTCGCCTCCATTTCTATGATGCTCATGATCCTGCAAATGTGAACGACACAGATAAGATGAGGTGAATTAGGTTGGTCTTTGATCACCTGAGGCAAACCTTTCGTTCGTCATTTTATCCCTGTAGAGACCTCGTCATAGACGAGAGTCTCGTGTTGTGGAGAGGTAATATTTCATTTAGGCAGTATATACCCAGCAAAAGGCACCGTTTTGGGTTCAAGATCTTTGTTATGTGCGACTGTAGGACTGGATACGTGCGAGACATAGTCTTGTACACCGGTGCACAGACAGACATAATAGAAGATCGGAGTATTGGACTGTCGGGAGCAGTGGTAAAGACAATGATAGAAGACTACTTTCATCGTGGTCACGTCCTCTACCTGGACAACTGGTACACTAGCCCTCTTCTCGCTCGTTATCTTCACATGCATGAAACAGGAATCTGTGGAACCGTGAAGGTGAACCGGCATCACATGGCCAAGGTAGGGCGGAAACTTGACAGGAATGAGGTCGTCTTCTTCAAAGCCAACAACATCCTTGCAACTGTGTGGAACCATAATAGAGAAGTAAGCCTCTTGTCAACGGTTCACCACCCCTTGATGCACCGTACTGATTCCGTTGATTACCGGAGCGAGAACAGGAGTCACATTTGGAAACCTTAGTGTGTCATGGACTATAACATAAACATGCACCTGGTGGACCAATCAGACTCCATGATATCGACGGTAGAGTGTGCCAGGACCACGATGAAGTGGTACAAGAAACTGTTCTTTCACTTGCTAGACATCACTGCTCTGAATTGCCACCACCTTCACGCCATGACAACAGGAGTTCAGGAAACCTTTGAAGGGTTTGTGAGGGAGCTCACAAGAGAGATGTTTGCACGGTATGCTGTTGAAAGGCCCCAACATCGCACCCACACTGCCCCTATTGCCCAAACTTCCCCGAGAATATCCGGCCGCCAGTTCCCCACTCCTATCCATCCCTAGCCAAACAGACCTAGGCCCCAACGCAGGTGTCACGTGTGTAGCAATTCCCGGGTGAGACTCACCACACAGAGGAAGGACACCCGCTATGAGTGCGTTGAGTGTGATGTGGGTCTCTGTATTCACCCATGTTTCAGCGAATATCACACCTTGATGCAATTCTAATATGGTGTGAATGCGATAGGACACTGAAACTATGAAGTAAATGCGACAAACAGACGCTCAGTGAAATTATCAGTCATTTTGATCTGAAAATATTAGTATAAAGTGCATACGGGTATAACATAAGTGCAAAAATTGTATGTAAGTGTATAAATATGCTGTAAGTGGAAACATACCCAGCGAGGGTTTTTTGATGCGATATTCTGTTGCTCAGTGCGATAAATAAGGCCCGTAAATATGTAAATATTATTATTGGAAATGTAAACGGGTATAATATAAGTTCAAATTATTGTAAGTGCTGAAATATATTTTATGTCAAAATATTCCTAGTGTGTGTATAGAGATGCGATATCCTGACGCTCAGTTGAATGAATAAGGCCCGTATTATGGAAATAGAAGTCAACAAGTGGGAAAGTGTGTAATATATGTGAAGAATTTGTATGTAAGTGTTTGAGTATTATGTTGGTCGAAACATTCATTGCTAGGGTATTTTTATGCGATATTCCGATGCTCACTTGAATAAATAATGCCAGTAACTATGTATAGTGCAGTATAGGGGTGTAAACGTGTGTAATGTAAGTGAGAAAGTATAATTGGAGTGAAAAAATAAAGTAGAAGATGAAACACGAGTGTTTGAGATTGTGGTTGCTATGTGAATATGCGCTAGCATTTCGCTAAATGCCCTCGTAATGAATGTACATAATTGAAAACATTTACAGTAGTGGAGGAAAGATTCTATGTAAAGGAAAAAATAATAGGAAAGTGATAAAACAATTGGGTATGTTGAAATACGAGTCATAGTGAGTGCGCTTAGTAAGCCGATGTGCGCTAAACTTATGCTGCATGTCATCATAATGAATGAAAACATCTGAAAACATTTACAAACAGTAAAAATAGGTAAAATGACAATGAAACAAAAGTATACAAGTAGAAAAAATGATATGTTGACTGATACAAGAAACTTAGAATATAGCATGTTACCACTTGGACCTAACTTGCTATGCTCGCTCGATGGTACAATGCTTATTTTTCATATGTATGTGTTTGCAATCCATTATATTGCTATTCTTATTGATTATTAGTTCAAATTCAATAAATATAGAGGTGTTGTTTGTTGTTTCTCCCAATATTTCCTACCATAGAAAACGTGAGCGCCTCACACGTCAATGCTAGAATATGATACCTGGCGCGGGGGACCTCATCTGTTCCGACCACTTATGGACC